>NW_027106355.1:224468-245663 GCF_000696795.3 Halyomorpha halys | reverse complement strand
TGAACATTAATTTTTTTTTTTCATTTTATTTACACGTACATTCAATACCGTTTTAAGAACTGTTTGGACGTAGATGAGCTTTGGGGCACCAAAAATACATCAAATTATTTCTCTATTTAACCCTTACAATCCAAAATTCGTTAAATAAAATTACATTAATCATGACAAATTTAAGATTAATATTTTTCAGGTTCAGTCCAAAATAGACATGTCTCTGTTCATACGAAGCTTCTTAATCTGTAATCGTTCTCAGCTCTTTATCCTATAAAAACTCTCATTTTATTCTCTCTATGCTCAACTATGTTATTTGTATTTTCCAATTAACTCATATCAGGAAACATAAACTATTGATTAAAATTAGTGTAACATTACTTAAAACTGTCATTAAAAATGACTGAAATATTTCAGTTTAGAATTATCAATTAATCAAATAAAGAATATAATCACGCGCCTTTGAATGGGTCATAGGCACCTGACCCACGGTTATCTTTTGGGCCGAGATTTTCCATCTCTATGCCTAACTTGCAGAACGCAACTTACTATTAAACAGATTTTGACTGAATGCCGAGCATATGACTCATTCAAATCGGTATGTGATTTACTAGCGGATCTCTTTTTCACCTTGCAGGATAACAAACAGTGGATAAACATTTTGAGTTTCTACTATTCCAAACTCTACCATACAATTTAATCAAATTTCACCACAGATTCCCATGTTGCAGTAGTTCCAAATTTCAAGTAATTCATTTCAAAATTTCTTAATTTATTAAAAAATTACACATTTCAATTTACAATTGAGGAAGTAATGACCCATAAATGGTTGATGCCTTAAAATTATTAAATAAAAAAAAATGTATGCGTTACTTATTTGAGCAGCCTGAGACTTCTGATTACCGTTGATTAGCACGAAATAATCCCCAATGGTATACACTTGATTGTCATGAATGTACCTGAAAACACCAATAGTTCTTCAATTAATAATGTGTAACTCTATACACGTCTCAGGAATTCCATCCAAAAGCCTATATTATCTTATTTTCTTCTTATACTTTAAAATTATCATGTTTAAGGGCCTTATATGTATATAATTATCGTATGTTGCTCATATGATATTATGTTTATTTTATTGTACTTGTGTGTCTACCTGTCTCTGTGATATTTGACAAATCGGAGACTGTTGACTGGTCAGTACTAAGACGTTCAACTAATTTCCTGTTGGTGGAACATAATTAAATTATCCGCCACTGCCTCCGAAATTTTTTTTTTGGTTCTTTATCTGTTCAGTGTGAAGAAAAAAATTGTTTTCATAGATATGTTAGCTACAAAAGTGAATAACTGAAAGATTAAGAATAACCTCTAAAAAACATGAATTGGACTGGGGAAGATAAGTTTTTAGTAAGTTTTTTAGATTCAAAAACTTTATTTATTGATAGATATTACAATCTGCCATACCGTTGGGAGCAATAGGTAATAGTGATCACATTCATACTAAAACAAAATAACATAAAAATAAATAAAATCTCTCTTAAAATATATACAAACAGAAGGATAAAGAAAATGAACATAATCAAACTATGTGTATGAAAAAAAATGATAGAAATAATATAATCTATAGTCACATTTACACTCTTTTATACAATATTTACACAATCTACCTGAGGATCCCTGAGCCCACTATATCCCCCACGTGTGAGGGGTAGAGCAGAGCTCTTTGAGATTCCAGCGTATCTCCAGATCCAGCGCAATGGTAAGAGCCAGTGGAGGCTGAGCAAATGCGCTAAAGCTACATACTCTCATCTTGAGTAGAGAATCTGTCCACTGTCAGAACTCCGATTATAATCATACTTAACTTATAAATGAATATAATTATATTTGCATTGTATTCTGAAATAATTTTAGTGGTGGAAAACTTGTGTGATAGTATGTTTTTTGTCCACGAATTAATTTCAGGTGATTCGTTGATTATGAAAAACGTTTATTAAGTTTTATCGGTTTAGTAAATAACTTGATTATAAGCAGCGTAACATAATCAAGAAAATGACACCTAGATGAGAGCAGGGACTATGATACGAGAGATTGCCAATTAATTAGCATTATTACCTCATGTGCAGTCTTCACTTACTCCCTAGCACAAATCCCTACGGATCTCTAACATCCATCACCTAGTGTATAGTGCACCTAACGGATCTCTAATTGCATTAAGAACCGTGTTATACTGTTAATAAAAAAATAAATCCAGCAACATATTTCTTGTAAAGACATAAAATTGTATCTAAAAAAAAAAAAATAGTGAATGGAAGTTTTGAATGCCACTCATTCTATTTTATTTTAAAATTAAATATTCCAAGCTCGTCTAGAAATTGTGTCTTCCCTTTTTATTTCCCATTAATTTCTTGAACATTTTTTTTTCATATCTCTGCAAAATTAAAAGAATTTCCTGATTTTATTCAGCTTTTATTTTCCTTAAGAAATAAAGGAATTGAGGTAAAAACCGAATTGATATCGTTACTCATCATCGGTGCTGATGTCGGTATAGTACATTACAGTACCTGATAATCACGATAAAATTTTTATTAACAAATAAAAAGTAAAATAAAAATTTTGTCCCTGATAATGGCCTAAGGGCCGAAACGTTGGAGAATTAAAATAAACTGTGTTTAGAATAAAGTGGGACAATTGAAGTTATGCTATTCTTAATATTAACCACTCTCAATTAATTAATTAACAAATAAATAAAATTAGAATGTTTTTGGTAGCAACTATCACGATACCAGCGTTGCGAGACTATCAAAGTATGCAATACTGGATATGTATTTTTTCTGATATTTCGGTGGCCATTTCATCCAAAATTACATTAAAAAAATTCTATTTAATTATTTACTAATAAACAAGTCACTATAATCTTGGGATTATTTTGCCACTTTAACGATAATCAAATAGCGACATGCGCAAAAAAGTGATGTTTCTCCGGCTATATGTTGTATATTTTATGTAACTGTATATATTAAAAACAATAATGAGAGGTTAGAAAAAAACATGCCGAGTAAATCTGGAATTGAGGCGGATCACTACAGACTCAGCAATTTACTGCTGCACCTCGCTAAGCTTTACGAAAAAAATATCTTTATTTACCTAGGGGAATTCTCTAATGAAAACTCTATAATTCGTTAGGAGCAAACTGGTTTTCAAGCCCACATGAGCACTGAACATCTTGAAGTTACAGAAAGAAGTAAATAAGAGCTTTAACAGGTATACGGCAACGGGTATGATATCCATTGACTGTAAAAAGACCTTCGATTCTATATCGCACGGTATCTTATGCCATAAGGTTATAGATCATGAATGCTCGGAGCAGCTTATTTCGGTTAGCGCCTCATTCCTAAACAACAGAAGTCTCTTCGTACATGTTCATGAGAAGCACTCCTGCACCGTTCCACTGACGTGTGGTGTGCCATCAGGGGAAGTACTGTCACCTGGGTTGTTTTCGATTTATACTACTTATGTAATAACAACTATAAAACTGGTTTATTTGGGTATAAAACTGGACCGTCATCTCAAGTTTTGTACCCATTTTTATCAGAAAACAAAAACAGTCCGGAGGTAATCCTATCGCCTACACATCTGCTGACATCTCCAGCCCTTTCACTCCGGTTAAAATTACAAATTTATAAAAGCATACTTTGTTCAGCTCTCCTCTATGGCGCCTACTTTTTTACCGATGTTACAAAGCGCCATTTACAAAAGTTTCAAAATTCGATGCTGCGGAAGATCGTCTTTGTAACATGGGAGAAAGAGAAACCGCCGGCTCTCCACAAACTACTTGATGTTCCAACCGTCCCGGACTTTATCAGAAGACATATTAAATTCCCGGACTCGCCCCAACATTGGAACCAGCGCCTACAGCACTGCGGTGGTAACAAGCAGTATTATAACCACTTTTAAATATTGTACACTTTAACACATGCCATTGGTGTGCCCCATCACCCACTAATATCATACAATATAACCCTGGTTATATATTTCAAAACATCGACCACCACATTCATATTTTAAAATTAGACCCGAGATAAACAAAATATTTGTTTCAGAGATAAGAAAAAATCTCAACACACACCATACCCTAACTACCACACTATAATTTCAAATAGGGTCTTTGAAAAAGGAAGAAAAAAAACAAGCCACTTTTATTTTTTGAGCGCAAGATTTAAGTTACTAATTTGACTGAACTAAATTGATTTGTAAATATTACAACATGCCATTTATAGGAAAGAAGTAATATTGAAACTCGTTCACAATTTAAATAAACAGAAAATAAAAATAATAATAACTGTGCACACATGTCGCCTCACCGCGGATAACCCCGAAAAAACGTCTCTCTCTCTTTGTTGACTTAATGAGTTATTTTTTTTAACTGTTGTGCTCACAACGTTATTGGAATAACGGTTTTTTTTTTCATCCCTTGCATAATATTAATCATTCACTGGAATATATATATGCCAAAGTGCGACATACTTTTTTTATAAAGTATTGTAAAGTCTCTACTATATAAATTAACTGATTTGACATATGATGAACTTGTCTTCATAATATATTTTTTATTACATTTAAAGTTGTGTTTTTAACAGTATTTAGAAAAAATAATATAATAAACCATTATTAAATTTTCTTTGAATATTTTATCAACGTTTGAGGAACAGAGACTATTATTTTTGATAGAATGAACATGAGAAAAGGGCTAAGTTCAATTTATTATCAGAACCCTCCACGATGAATCCTCCAAAAGAACAATAAAATATTTGCGTTTAGCCAATTTTATGCTCAGTTTTTTAATAATCCTTAAAAAAATATTGCTTGAAATGTCAACTGGTTGCCTCAATTGACTGGACTTGTTATTTTAAAAAAATCACACTAAAAACAACTTTTAAAAAATAGAAACCGCGATTGTATTTCCTCTCAAATTTTTTTTCGTTTGGGTGATGTAGAGCATAGGCTCATTAACTTAAATGTATAAGTATGTTTATGTATTCAATATGTTCTCCCTTATATCTTTTAGCCAAACGTTCCCTGTCTTATTGTATTTTAAATATTTTATACAACCCGTTCTTAATTTGGGTGCCTTTATAGAAAAGTCAAACTTTTGTTTATTTATGGGGAAACATTAAATAGGCCAATGATGTACAAACAGATATAAAAATCCAATCGGCAAAATGTTAACTTCATAACTCACGATCATAAGATATTACAAGTATTCCTCAATAATCTTGTACGACAGTTCTACTTAAAATTACTTTTTCTTATTTGTATAAGCAGTACACGTGTAAAATATATATGTGATTTTTTTTTTCATCTAGAGTATATTTTCTCATCAATTTCTAAGTTCAATCTCCAGGCTTTCCAAGAACCGTATATCTATGTGGCTCCTTTTTTAGCTATTGCCAATATGCTAAGCCATCACTTGGAAAACTCATACATATTCTTTTGTTGACAAACGTTGCTTTTCTTACTTCTACCTTATATCGAAATGAAATTTTCCTGCTTTTACAAATATTTTATTTGACGGATGTCATATTCACTACCTGAATGTTGGTACGATAGAATTGCATTCAGAATAAAAAGTGATTTCTCAAGACATTTTTATAACAAATTGCAATACTATATTCATTGTTGGTATTTATATTTCGAAACGTACATATTAATTTATCTTAATCTATTAAGTATCTTTTTTTTTAACTTGGATATCTCTACCAATGAAAGGTACTTCTCTCTATGTACCTCAATTTTAATGTAAAATAAAGAAATAAAAGTAATAATAATAATATATATTTTTGGATTTTTTTGATATTTTAGTATTAATTATTTATTATTATTAAGGTTCAAATTATTATAATAGTTATATTTACATGTGAGGATTAGTAAAATGAAACTTGAAATGAAAAAGAGTGTCTTAAGCATTGTTATTGTATTAGATCAAAAATAAGGAATTTGAAAGATTTAGCTTCTTCTTGAAATCGTGCAAAAAAAATTGCTCTGTTATTTTTTAATTTAATTAACATAATGAAGTGTACTTAAATTTGTTTTTCATTGATTGTCGGATGGCTTCTTGTCCATATTTTATTTTTAAGAAACCACAGAAACAAAATCGAGTAATCTTACCTACCTGTATATATACACTTATTTCCTTGTATATATTTAATTTATTGTTTTTAAATTTTTCTAGGAGGTCAGAAAAAAAAAATCGAGTAATATTTATCTGTTTTTTAAAATGCATACTGGATTTTAATGCAATAACCTTTATGTGAACATTAAAAAAAAATAATAATATAATTTTTATCCATTTTAGTCTCAACACATTTTATTCAAAGTGAAGTAAAGTTTTAACAAATAGTGACTGTGATAAATGAATTTTAATTTTTGTTTTTAATGTGAAAATTGATTAATTAGAAATTATTGTTTTGACCTGGGCAGAATAGCCTGTATGAAGTTGAGTTTTTAAATCATTTAGTTTCAAAATTGTATTAAGATTGTATCTGAGGACGGACGGATTGGCCGAAACGTCGAACTTGTAAGAAAAATAAAATGTGTTGAGACTAAAATGGATAAAAGTTAAATTATTTATTTAAACAATATTAACCAGTCTCAAGAAATTGTTTAAGATTATAAATATAATATAATACATTTAGTAATATTTACAAATTACTTGGAATTTTTTAATCCACAAAAGAATTTAATAAAATACGTAATTGGCTTAAGCTGTATGAAATCCAAACATATCACGACTAAATCACATCAGATGTGTCCTCTGGTTTTCCTTGAAAATATACAGATTCTGTGCACTACTATACTTTAACATTTGACCACAGAATAATATAGGTTCAATATATGAAAAAAGAAGCCCTAAACAAGGTGGAGACAATTTTATTAACTTCTTTCGTAACTATTTTAATAATTTGACAACAATTCAACACATACTTACTTACTTACTGAAATTTTTTTGAACCTAGGTATTACAGATATCTGTGACAGCTAAAAAATGTCAGAACAATAATAAAAACCTCATTATACATCAGCAACATAAATATACTGCCTTCACATGCCAACTATTAATGAACATATATGCACATGCAAAAATGAGGAAACAAAGTAAAAGTACATCATAATCCACTAATAAATGACATGTTCACAAGGCGCATATCACGAAATGATCATAGCAGAGAAGATAGATAGGGGATCTCCTAGTTTAACTAGTTTATCTAATATCCTAGTTTAATCTTCATATCACGGATGAGGTGCAACTTCGTGATTGCATTCATCCATGACAACGGATGAACTGCTCCTCATATTCACTGGTTATCCTAGATGTTTATTGACAAGTGTGAATAAAGATTATAAGTTTAATAATACATACTTGTGTCATTAATGTATTTTTTATACTTTCCTTATGTATTTTTCACTTTTATAAGGACATTAAAATCGCGTTGAATTTTTTATATGCATTTTTCAACGGGTTTATCTATTTTAAAGCGTTTTGATTATGAAATGTCAACTTTAGAAATTGGTGTGTCTGTGCGCATTTCAGCTTCGATAATATATTAAATGGGCAGACCAATTCTGTTGATTTTTTTATTATTTCACCGAATGTATATAACATAAATCTTATTTATCTTAAGGGAAAATAGTTATGAAGAAAATAAACTGAGTTAAACCTCAGTTGCGTATACATTTTATGCTCAACTCTGTATATATTTCTCTGAAGGATAATAAAATTCCCTAAAAAAAAAAAAAAAAAAATATCAGATGAGTACTAACAGAGATGCGGCTTTGGACTCGTGTTTTTACTTTCCCCACCACTCAGAGGTTAAGAGTATTATAATCGGATCAAATTTTCGATAACAAGTATTAAACAGATTTAATCGTTTTAGAAAAACCTCAAAAAAAAAAAGTCTGCCGGTGCCACAAATATCTCTCAGGAAACAGTTGTTTATTTTAAAATAAAATTTAAGAAGAAAGTAAAATAATTAATTAAATATTTTATAAAGCGCAGCTATTTTTTTTTTTTCATGTTTATCAGTGTAAAACATTATTTTTATTTAATATTTGACAACAGTATTTACCCCCACTATGGATATCTTATGTAATATCAACATTCAACCTGTCCATTCTGCCTGCATATTGCTACCTAACAATCTAAATTAGCAAAATCCCTCGTTGGGTAGATGCATTAAAAGTTGAATCTGAATAAATGCGGTAAAAGTTTCGGTAAGGGAAATGATTTTAATTTCGTGATGTTGAAGTTGGCAAAGGCTGGTGGTAAAGTTTCCTTCCTGCAAATATTTGACTATGCCGTTTTTATTTGTGTTCCGCCCAGGAGCTGGCTTGGATGTTTGAGCTGTCCTTTGTCTTTATTTCTTCTTCCGTCCACAGCTCACACCAAATATCCTATCACAACTTCCACATTTTTTTGTCAGGTATAATATTAAAATAGGAATCTATATACAAAAAATATATAAATATATTATACATGAACTGAGTGAGAAATAGAGAGGAGGGAGTATGCATGTGTGTGTGAAAGAGAGAGGGGGGGAGAGTGTGTGTGTGTGTGTGTGTGTGTGTGTGTGTGTGAGAGAGAGAGAGAGAGAGAGAGAGAGAGAGAGAGAGAGGGGTAATGTCATTTTGTCTACGGGCTTCATTTATCTAAAAAAAAATAATAATATCTCAAAATTCAAAAAGTTTCATTAAAATGAAAGCAAACAACAAACAAATACAAACCACTATAGTGGATTTAATTTCATAAGTGGAAGAGAGAAAAAAATATTAAAATAAAATAAGTAGAGGAAGCAAGAGAGTGGAGGTGAGGGGGTCCTTGATTTAGAGTTTAGGAACCAACTTTTCAATAAAAGCAAAACATAAAATAAAAAATAACGTCCCAAGAAATATATTTTTTTTTATTTTGATACAACTTTTTACCAACTGATAATGAATATACTGAGACTTCAACGCATTTGTTTGTACGTTTCAAATTATTGTACATTGGCCCCTTGGCTGTAGATTACCTACAGGATTTCAGAATTTTTCACTGAATGTTGTCTCACCTACTGCCTTCCTAACCAACCAATTCCATCTGGTTTACTGTAATCTGACATGAATTGTTCTAACTATTCAACCTTCTTCTATTTCCATGTACTTTTTTCTGAGTTAGATTAAAATTGTTTACTTCTCTGCAAACGCTAGATTTGAGGACAGGTTAGTAATATATTGAAATCTCAAAAAATACTAATAATATAAGCATAATGCGTAATTTTGGCTGCCACTTAAAGAATTGTTTTTTTTTTTTTTGTTCTGACCTCCTTTATTGAAAATATAACAATACTGATACATACCTGTGTATATAAATATGTATATAATGGTGCCCTTCCTTTGCCATATTTCATAAAGAATTGTTTGTTGTTTTTTTTCATACCCTCCTGTAAAGATTTTAGTGGGTATTTGGTACGTACATATAGGAGTTATGCCTATATTCCATAAATTCCATAAAGAATTGGTTTTTTTTTTCCTACCCTCCTGTAAAAATTTTAGTGGGTATTTGGTACGTACATATATGAGGTATGCTATATGTATAGCTGGGTGTGAACCATAAAGAATTGGTATAGTTCAGATAAGTATAAAAGCAAGAATATGCTATTATATATATTGGGTACTAGGCCACTTTGTGCTCAAGTGTTTTTTATTTCAAAATAAGTTATTTTGACATTATTACTCTTAAATTCTTGCACGTTTTAAATAAATGTATACGCAAGAATAAGATGGGAGAGAAATTAAATAAAAACAATAAAACCTTTGCTATACTAACAGACACTCGTGTAAAAAACAAGAATTATAACTTAAAGAAATAGCAATAAACAAAGAAAATAAGAACAAAACTGAAAAAGCCTACTAACAAAGAAACATATACTCAAGAGAACATTGAATACTAACAATGAAAAATTATCTCTTGTAAAGAATTGCTTTTGTGATTCTTGAAAGCTGTTTTTGTTGTATTAATGATTTTTCCATTACGAGTTTCAAAATTCCTATTACCTTATTTATAATTAAATTTTAGTTTGTTGGTTTTGGTATTGTGTTAGGCTTCTTTATTTTTTTTTAAACTTTATTTAATTGATAGATATTACAATCTGCCACACTATTGTGAGGAATAGGTAATAGTGGTGAATGATCACATTCATACTAAAATAAAATAAAATAAGAATGGAAATAAATAAATAAATGAAATAAAAAAAAATAAAAACGTACATAAAAATAAATAAAATGTCTCTTAAAATATATACAAACAGAAGGATAAAGAAAATGAACACAATCAAAGTATGTGTGTTAGCTTCTAATAACTTTTTAGTTCCTGTACTATACACACTACCTAATACTTGTGGATTATCACAATTACATTTTTGTTTTAATTTTAATGCTATGAAAGTCAAGTTATTTTTTCTATTCTTTTATGTCTCTGCAATTAAACGTTTGTAAATAATTTCTTTTTTTATCAAATTAATTACTTTTTCCATATTTACAGTATATTTAATCAGTTCATTGTTAATGTACTGCCCTAATTTAATATTACGTTGAAAATAACCTTCAAAGGATTTTTTTTATATTATCGGTCCATCCTGGACCTTTTGCCAATTTTATGAAAATTTATTTTCAATGTTTTGTTTATTGTCTTCCTAATTAATATAATTTTTTATACTTTCAATATTTCCTTTAAAATAATGAGTGATTAGTGTTTGTGACGTTTTTTAATTTCCTTTGAATATATTATTATTTCCATTTTTATTGTGTTTTTATGAATTTTATTAGTTTGGATCTTTTGAATGCAAATTTATTTAGCGTTGTTTATATTCATTCAAAGGTAATTTGAATAAAATTCAACAATATATTGCTACAACTTTTGTTATATATTTTTTAAATAATTGATCTTACTTTCTACATCAATAAAATAAACAGCTGAATAAACCCCACTTTTTTTAAAATTAAATAATTCCATAATGCATTTTGTAACTTATTTCTAGTTAACATAATGTAACACAATTTTTAACAAGCTTTACCAAAAACATATTAGACCTAGAAATCAAACATAAACATTCGTTGATATACAATACATGACCAGTCATTAATTTAGTGTATTGATTTAACTGTAAAATACGATTTTAACTATTAATTAACGACACAGGAAAAGTTCAATTAAATTTAGCAAATAAACCGAAATGAACAGGAAAATAAATTTTGTAATTTTTGAAGTGGAGTTATAAAATAACTCAATAATGGATCATATTACAGAAAACTTTAATAAAAAGTGAAAATTGATTATGATAATTATATTATGACTGATATGAAAGAATGATCATATATTATTTAATTAATTTATTAGAGATAATATTTATCTTGTTTTCATTTAAAAAATTCAGAACTCAAAAGAAAAGTAATGAAAAAATTATTTCTACGGGGACAAAATATGTTTTTGTTTGTTCATGAACTATAAATGCTTAGCCCTCTGTCAATCCCAAATAAATTCTTTTTATTTTATTTGAGAAGAACGAGACATAATAAATAGAAAAACCTATCTCGGAAAATCGATTGTAGCTTGAACTATGGAAGGTCATTTGTATGGTTTACTAATTTAACTTATGTTAGATTTGCTCTCTAACGCAGTTTATCTGCCCATCGTCACCTGGTAAAGTTTTACTCAAGATTTAAGTTTTGACGTTTTAATGGAGGGAAATAGATTTAGGAATTTTTATTTTAATTTAGAATTCTGAAATTTTAATTTAGATTTCTGAAATCGCAAACTGTATTGCTGCAACGGGTTCCTAAAAAAACAAAAAAAATGTTGAGTGGTAGACGGGAAATTGTACTCCGTACGCAGGATTGGTTGTCTCATAAGGGATGTACACCAATTATATTAATATAACCTTCAGCGCAAATTTAATAAACAGCGACTTTTATATATAATTAAGGGCATTGAAGCTGGTATGAAATTAAATAAATAATAAGAAATAAAGTGGTAAATTTAGTGTGTTGATAATATCAGCCTGTCATAAACTAAACGTTACAGAGTTAATCGTCAACTTTCAAGTTTCAACTGAGAAATTGCTTTTCTGTGATCTCTTAGCATAATATAAAATTGTAAACTAACAGCTAAATTATCTGTATAAAGCAACCAAAATGGGTTTGATATTTTGTGGAGCAAGGCGAATTTAAAGATATGTAATGATAGTTTATTTTTTTTTTAATTTAAGATTTTTGTTAATTTTAGAATTAAATAAAAAACTTAGGATTTTCCTTATAAATGGTAAATTATGAATGATATTGAAAAAAAAGTGTTTTGAGTGATTGTTATAGTTATTTTATCTTGTAACTGTTGTTATAAAATTTAATAGTTTTATATGGAACTATTATATTATATTCTGTAAGATTCTATTACCATTGATAAACTTCTCATATAACTTAATAAAGTAGTGTTAATAATGATGAATGCAAATAAGCTAAATTAATGCCACATAGCGATATATAATAGATCATGAAAAAAAAAAGAGCTGTATATATTATCATTGATCAATGCAGGAATCATTATCATTAAGCCGGACTTGGAGTTAATGAAAGCCACTGAAGATTGAATGAGGGAGAGATAGCCTGTCACTTAGGTGGAGGGGATGGTCACTGTTAGGGCGCCTAAAAAAATTTCAGGCCTCCAGGCGACAGCCATTTTAATCTTCGAAGAAGGTAGTTAGGGCTGGATAAAGATTGGGTCAGAGAATTGTGAAAGTTAGAATTTTTCAATAAAATGTCCTTTTTTTTATTTGTTGTTTTAGTTTATGAATTACTTTAATGGGGAAGAATCTTAATCGATTAAAAGAAAACGTTATTCAGGTCTGAGTTATTAGTTTATTTTTTATGGTTTACTGAATCTAAAAACGTTATTTTAAAAAAAATCTATTTTTATTTCCTCCGAAAAATATTTCGTTCTTCTAAGTAAACTACTTCAATTTTTAATTATAAGTTAATTTTATCTAATTTAGTCTAGGAAAGAGAAAATAATTTAGAAAAACTAACTTCATTGCCAAAGTAAGAACTATTTTATAGCGATGAATAGAGTAAATATAAAAAGATTTTTAATGCATTTTCAAAATTTTGTATGAAAATTAAGTTTTATGTTACCGTTGAAGTGAGTTACTTTATTACTCCCTAAGGAATTACACTGCTTCAATCACGACTGAAGTTTTGTATTCTGGGAAACTCATAAATGGTAGTATAAGGTGCGAAAGGGCTGGGAGGAAAAGAAGAGAAGTTGTAAATTTTAGTTAAAAGATAATCATAGATTCTTAATGTATTTTTTTTTTTTATTAAACTGGTCTCAAACTTTTGCTAGATTGCAATATTAATTTAAAATCAATTTAAACTAACATACATAATTTATTTTAGATTTTATATTTAATTAAAACTCCTGTTTGATAAGTTTTTTGTTATATTACATTTAAAAAAGAACTATCAGTCTTACTCATTGAAATAAAACTAAATTCTTAATTATTATTTTACTTGTATATATTTTAAGCGATTCTTTTCTTTAATGATGGCAGTATTTAATTGTGTTAATGGTTTAGAATGAACTTTGAACTTCTTTCTGTGGAACTTTGCTCCACTTTTTGTTGAATAAAGTGTAAAGTTTTAATTTCATTTTAACTCTAGAGAAGCTGAGGTATAAATTTTAGACTTTCCAGATTTTCAAAAATAAAAAAGATCAATAAGTGGCCAAAATCTGGTGCAAAGTAAACCACTTCCATGATAGTGATTTTTAGACTCCGCTTGAGATGCTACAAACCATTATTTTAATGTTTTTTCAACAATGTCATATCTCTTGCCTTACCTCAAATTATCCTAATGGATTTTAATCAAGGAGATTGAAACTCCTACAATCGATGAGAATCGATATTACTAACATATGTTTGTTTTTATTTCTCAATTTTTGTTTATTTTAGTTCCATCAATAAGCCATCTTAAACAATTGACTCTGTTTCCTAAATGAAATAAAAATTCCTAATTCAATAGTGTAAGCCTTTCTTACCGTCACTAAAAAAAAAGCCTAAGAAAGAACATTTAAAAAAAATGTAAAACGACAATTTTTATATATTTTTAATGACTTATTATTTATCTGTATATTTATAAATTCGTTTAAAAAAAAAATAATAAAATAATAATAAAATTAATTTTAAGTTAAGATGATTAGAGTGCTACCAATGGATAGTTTCTCTACACGCCTGTAGCACTCCAATTTAACTTAGATCAGATTTACTAAATGTTTTATAATGTACAGTTGTAAATAGCAATAAATAAATATTAAAAAAAAAAGTTTAGATGCTTAAATTGTTTTTTTTATTTATTTATTTAATGTGATTTACATCGGTACTAAATAATAAATACAATAAGTAAATATGTGGAAAGTTTCATTTACACTTGAAAATCTTGGGAAGGAACCACCCACCCATTCAAGTATTAATTTAAATTAGAACGTTCCGTGGCCATCTTCTTCTCAGAAGCCTCGGAAGATTATCAGGGATTGTTAAGGATGAGAGATTAAGAACTAATATGTTAGGATGAGTAAGGAGTTTGTAATGAAAAGACGCATATCTGTTTTGGGCCAAATCTGCAACTAATGGGATGTTAAGGTCTTTGTGGATGATTTTATTTGTAACGTAATAAGGAGCATCAAGAATTTTACGTAGGATTTTGGATTGTGGATTGGATGCGAGAGTAATTTGATGGTTTGGTAGAGCCCCAGAGCTCAATTCCGTATGTCCAAATTGGTCTGATTATAATAGCGTATAATAATTTTTTGTAGTGAATGGGAAATTTAGAGCGTTTGTCAAGTAGGTGTTGTAACATTCGAAATCTATGAGCAGTTTCTTGTCGTTTCAGTCTTGTATGTGGATTCGAAGTAGGTCTCTTGTCAAGATGGAGTCCTAGGTATCGAATCTGTTCAACAGGCGTTAGTAGATTATTTAGAAAGGATACTGTAGGACAAGAGGGTAGAGGTTTATGACGGAGAGTAAAGGTGATCAGGGCCCTGTTTCATAATAAAGTACAAACTAATACTATTAGTCTTGTAGATTTATCTTAATTCAATTACACAGACTTGTTCAATAGTAGCTTGTACTTTAGTATTTTTTAATTCCTGTAATATCACTAACAGTCATCCCTATCATGAAAAAAATAAGTATTAGTATTATTACAACACTAGTTTCTACACTTGTACTATTAACTAATACTATTAGCTTTCATTATAAACAGGACCCTGGTGGGATTTGTCAGGATTTTTATTGATTCTCTAGTTTTGACACCATTCTTCAATGGGTGTTATGTGTGTCTGTAGTGTTTGGATAAATTGTATACATAAAATTTTTACTATAAATTACATTTGATTTGAGTTTACCAGTTTTATTTTATTATTATTATTTATTATTATTATTATCATTTATTATCATTATTATATATGTTGACGAATGGGAGAGTCGTGCATAAATAGTTGCACGTTTACCATTATTGAGGTCGTGGAGCAAGTCAGGTTTATGACAATAATTTTTGACTT
Organism: Halyomorpha halys; assembly: GCF_000696795.3. Taxonomy (NCBI): domain Eukaryota; kingdom Metazoa; phylum Arthropoda; class Insecta; order Hemiptera; family Pentatomidae; genus Halyomorpha; species Halyomorpha halys. Next base: position 230,035 of record NW_027106355.1, on the reverse strand, counting down.
GAATTAGAAGAAGGACAACAACCAGTCACTTGCAAAAAAGCAATATTTTGAAATCAGGAGTTGTCCTATACAAAAAATAATGCCAATCTTGGAAGCATAAAACTAAATCGGGGGAAAAAATCTACCTCTAGGATTAATTAATATAAGCCACTAAAAAATAAAATTATTAGTTATTAACGGCCTGTATCACTCATCTAAAAGGACAATGGATAACAATCGCTTCAAAAATATAAAATACAGGTAGGTGTAGGAGAAAATAAGACGGTAGTAGGAAATTTATTACTGAGCCCTGTAAATGTTCCATGACCCAATAGCCAGGTCCTGTCTTTTATTACCCCGACAAGCAAGCTTTTCTGTTATATTGCCCCAGGGGGCGTTAGAAAATACAATCTGTTCCCAGATATAAAATTACTTCACCATTAAACAACTATTGGAAGAAAATTTATTTCGACCTGTATATACCCTCGGCAGTAAATTTTTAAGTTATTGTTTTAAAATATTGCTTATTTATTAATAAATAAAAATAATAAAACAACAGTTTTTAAAGGCTGGATCACAATATACCATCAGATAGGATTTCCAATTCAAATGAAATTGGTTAAATTCTTAGGACACTTAATCTTTTATTTTTATTTTAATTGTATGTTTTATTAAAAATTGACAGCCGTTTCTTTCAAGATGTCATCTATCTTTCAGTTGAGTGTCTATAAGAAATTTTAGGGGAAAGAAAAAAATTTATATTATTTATAAAAAAAAAATTTGTCGGGCGTTGAAAACATTTTGCAGGGCAATAAAACTTTTTTAAATTAAAATTTACATCTAAAAAAAAATCGATAAACGTACGCTTTTGGAATGGTTGTGCATTAAATTACATGGAAGAGGAGATAAAGAAATTAGTTTATAACAATATCCAATCATTGAAATTTTAGAAACATTTACAATTAATAAGAAGAAAGGAATCAGAAACAAACAAATAAGGCCTTTTATACCTAACCCCGATTAATCCTATTTCTTTTTTTGCATTGGAAGTCCAGTCTAAGATGTCTTCTTTTCGGGATGTCCCGGATCAATATTTAGGAAAATCAAAGTAGAGATTGTTTAGTCACTGGAAAGCCCCCTTCAAATAATTATCACTAAGACGAGTTCTGTAGTTTTTAAAGAAAATATTTTCTTGTTCACTATACTACAAGTTCCCTATTCAAGGAAACAAAAACGCATAAAAAAAAAAAAATTAATTTTGTTCTTTACTGTAGAGATTTGGAATGTTGTCCAAAGAGATTAGATAATTTTTGTGATTTTTTGGTCTACTTTAAACGCCTTAAATATTGATATTGCTAAATACTTAAGGGGTACACTGTATCTGGATAAAATGATTCGTCTAAATATACTTTTTAACTAAGTTAAAACGACCTTGTAAATTTTCCTGTCAGGTTGAATAAAAACAACTTCAATCTCTACTCCAAAAAAATTTTTTTTGGATCGACTTTGGCATTTGATTTTTCATTGGAGTACGATAGTAATTAATGCGGAAAAAAAATTTTAAGACCGACCTTAAATTGAAGATAACAAATTAATTTTTTTTTTTTAAATGAAACTAACTTCATTTAACAAGCATATATGCTTTTATTTATTTATTTTTTTATTTTATTATATTTTATTTTATTTTTTTACGGAACGGCTTTTCAAAACCACGCGAATATCATTACTTTTTTCTTTTCACTTTCTCTCTTCTTCTCTCCCAGTATCTTCTCATCATTTCTGCGTGCCTTTGCTTCCTCTCATCCAACCACGCTGTACCTTTCCGTTTTTCTTTATTTGCCGCAAGAACATTTATTTATTTCAATTTCCTTCCATACTGTTCTCTATCTAGGCAGTCCTTGTCTGTTATTTTTAATTTCTATGTCCCCTCTCTCATTTGCTTCACATATCCTCCTACGCTCTTATATTTAAAAAAATTTCTAAACACAAATCTATTTCATACTTAGAAGCAATGTTTACAAAAACCCCTTATTCCTAACTTTCCTTCCCAACAGATTTCTTTCCGTTCGATACTGATTAGAGGTATTTTCTATAATCGCATCTCTTAATTACAGAATCATGAAATTCCTTGCAGTTCGATCAGCTTAAAAGTGACACACACACAGATGACACAGCTATCTTAGACTTCAAAATCCATCATAAGCAAAGGTCCTACATCACTTACATCAGTATCTAATTAGATTGGCTTGATTATTTCATGATAAGAAAACCCCTACTAAGCGATGGAAAATCACATTGCCCTTGTGATCTGAAACGTGTCCTGTAGTTTTCTTTGACAACACACAAATTACACCAGCTCAGAATTCTACCTTGAACTCATTTTTCATTATTCGGTGAAACATTGGAAAAAACACAAACCCTGAAAAAAATATTAGGACATATCTATTCATACATTTACTTAGCGAAACCTATCATAGAAATTCAAACATATATGAAGACAAATTTACATTTGAACGTACTTTTCTTTGTTTAGTTTTCCATAAATTGCTTAACTAAACCCCTTAGACATTTTTTTTTTAATAAAATAAAATATCATAAACTTTGAGAAGTTGCAGAAAAAAAAAAAAAAAAAAGTGTAGTAAGCAAAACTTGAAAGTTTATTCAAACGTTTTGGAGAAATGGTAGATTTTCTTAAAATTTGAACTGTTTATAAAATAAAGTAGATATAAAACAAAAAATATAAATAAACTTGGTTTTAAAATAAACCTAAGAAAAATATAAACCAATATTTACAATTATTGTAAGATTGATAATTATACTTAAATATTGTAAAATAAAAATGTATTAGGGTGCACTGCAATAGAGTGGATGGATTTAACAACGACATGGTCTGCCTCCCTAACAAAAAAGACATTTTTCTTCCTTTTTTTTATGGAGAAAATACAACAATTTTATCTTTATTTAATTTATGACTATCAACCAGATTTATTTTGTGAAAAATAACTCAATAAAGAACCTGCATCTCTTGAATCTAGTTGGTATTTGTCGCACTGTTTTTTAATTAAATGTTGTGGAAGGAGGTGGTCTACATTACGCTCAACCACCAGGTTACCCACCGTTTACTTTATAGACGTTAAATAACCTAATATTATTCTTTTTTTTTCAGTTGGAAGACCAGGTTAACAACGTGTTGCCTAAGGTGCCGATACCCCTACAAGAGGCTGCCAACAGGTTACTCAGTAAGGAGGCTCGACTCCGACCTACTGCACAATTGTTAACCTTAATCAAGTATTTCAGGTATGTTTTTTTAATATGAGTTCTTCAATTAGGAATTAAAGGATTAATTGATATTCAATGAATTTTTATGTTGCATTTGAAGTCTACTAACAATTCCTCAAGTTTGGAACATTATTTATAGCACACTCAGTATATTTTACTAAACAAGCTGAGGTAATGGAATAGCTCATTCCTAGTCTTCGTGGGTTTCAGGAGTGGGAATAATATAGTATGGAACTCTTATGCAGTATGGAAATTCCTTATCCTTAAAGAGGAATATTACAAATTTACTATGTGCATTATTCATTTCCAGTACAATGGCTTTAATAATACAATTTATACTTAGTGGTTGAATGGAATATGGTCCGGGTACGGTAAAAAAAAAAAAAAAAACTCAAATAGTAGAATTATACTATTTTGTTTAAAATAGTATACTACTACTAATTTATTTAAAATAGTATTACTATTTAAAATAGTATAATTCTACTATTTGAGTTTGTTTTTTTTGACCGCACCCAGACCATATTCCATTCATCTATACACACGGTCAATCAACAATCTTCCTATATTTAGTGGATATTGGTTTTTACTAACATTGTTTATCCAGGATGTCGTAAAGGATCGGTCTGTTAAACATATATAGATCTAACTGTTTTCCTTATGTTAATGTAAACATGCGCATTCCATTCCCATTTATTCTGCCAACCCACTGGTCAGAGGTTTGTGAATGACCACATCCTAAGTAAATACAACAGAATGTGACACCGCTGTGATATTCTGGAGTCGCCATTCTCTCGAGTGTCCATTCACCACTCACAATGGATGTTTGTAGAATAGCTTGTTCAAACTATAACTATAACTATAGTACTAACATTTATCGATTGTATCAATGTGGAGGATTTAATTAGCACTAAAGTCTCAATTATTGGTTCATCAAAATACCATTTATATGCAAACAGATTTTATGTTTAAAAAATTTTAATTACACAATTTTCCTTACAATCATAAGATGATGATAGATATTTAATTTAAATTGTGAATTTCTATAAATTTTGTTTTTTGATGAACTAAGAAATTTTCTCTTTAAAATCAATCCAGGAAAATACTTATAATTTATAATTAGAGACAAAAGTGGTATCTTTTTATGTACTTTGTCTTAATATGTATGTAAATGTCAATTAATTATATGTACAATAATTAAAAGAAATTGTTAATTAAAAATTAAATTGTGATTTATTAATAATAACATAGGCTTCATTGGTGTTTTTACCGAGAAAGTTATTAATTGAAGAATTTGAGAAATATATTTTCTTCAGCAAAACAAGTATTACCTAGATCAGAAAAGAAAAAAATAAAGTTTTGGAACATAATATTACAAACATCAGCTTTAGCGTGGGGTCTATTTTTTAGATACTAAGTTGGATTTTAATTTTAAAATGATTAAAATGGGACCGAAACGTTACTTTAACAAAGTTATGTGTTATATATGAAAAATTATATGTAATAGTTTCAGAAAATTTAACATACCTGCTTATCATAGCTTATATGTATCATCAAATGGCAACCATAATTTGAATACTGTTTAACTAGATTTTTTAGTACTATTATTACTATAAAAAAGAAACGAAACGTTACAAAGAAATTGAATAAATAAATAATTATTAAAATTTGCTGAAGTAGTAATAAGGTTTGTTAATTTTATTTAGTCAATATAATATGTAATCGGAAATATCTTATTAACTGTAAATAAGAATATAAAGTTTTTTATTTAGTAATATTTCTATTTTATTGAGCAAGATTGTCCTTAGAATTAAATAGAAAATGTGTTACACTCTCTGATGTGGATCGTATCATTCGGCTTGCAACGGGATTCACTTGTCGTAAACTTTGACTTTAGGGGAGAGTTCGATCACGCATGGTAACAAGCAATATTGAACAATCATTTGTGCAGATCACCAGAAATATTCACAGATAAGCATAATACTCCTTTGATGAACCATAAAATCCATTCTCTTAGAAAGAGTAAATCCGACTAAAAGAAATTTAAAATCCGTAATAAAATTCATAAAAAATAAACTTCAATTCACATGACGATTCGAAAAATATGACTGTTTAAAATACTCAGAACATTCTAATTAGATTAATTAAACACTGAATTTCTATATCAGAAACCTAGATGTCTATGAGTGCACATTTAGAAGTAACATACGACTATATTTACGGTGGGTTTCATTGACTGTTAACTCTTGTTGCATTCGTAACTGGCGTGAAAAATAAACAGAAGACAAAAAGCTGAAACCATGAAAATTAGA
>NW_027106355.1:217410-223956 GCF_000696795.3 Halyomorpha halys | reverse complement strand
AATAAAGAAAATGACCTGGGCAGAATAGCCTGCAAAAGAAACTTTAAATTAATGTGAGGAAGAAATTATATTGAAGATGTCCTTGAGGATGGCTATAATGGCCGAAACGTTGGACTGATGAAAAATAAAGTGTTGAAACAAAAATGGATACGAATTTTTGATTTATTTAATAAATAATTAGCTTGTCTCAAGAATTTGAAATAATATAATTAAAGTAATTTTTAACATTTCTGTATGTAGTTATACTAATTTTAAATATACTAGTTTTCATTATTGATACGATGAGGGTGGTTCTGACAATGAGTACTGTACTATACAGCAAAGTTCTTGCATTAATAATATACTACTGTGTGCTATTCTTACTAAGCCCATGTTTCCCTTCATATATTTGCGTCTTCTGAAGACTATTAAAATTTATATTTCTTTTCTTTTTTATCTTCACTCCTCAAATATTCTATTTCTTTTTAAAAACTGAATTTTATAATGCTATAAAACACATCTAAAAAATTTTTACTATTATAATACGTATTCAAGGAATTTTATTCAATGAAAAAGAAATTTAATATGCAGTCTCCTGGCTGAGTAAGCAACGTGATTCAACTACACACGAACCATGAATATTCCATTACAAGCCTAAAATTCTTTTTATTAGCCTCTTCGATAACTAACTTTTTAAACTAGTTAACTTTTGACTGCTCTACTGGCTAATTCAATTAAACGATAAAAGATGAAAAAACTGTGATCAACTCTATAGGGGCCTTTATTGTAGAATATTGAAAATAGCGGGGTTGGAAAAAAAATTTATGATACGGCCACTCCCGCCCCCTCGAATCGATATTAAAAAATGCAATATGAGCGACACCAGACCAAACGAAAATGGTAAAAGGGAGAATTCACTGGTTACTTTATAGTAAGATGAATTCATAGATCAATTTTCAACATATTTAAAATACATCGGCTTGTCTTATAAGATGGAGACCTGAATTATATTTGAGGCGTAAAAAAATAAAATAATAATCGTTATTTTTATAATCTTTATTTAATTATCCACGATTTATTATTATTGTTAAGAGTGATTAGTGTCATAACGAGTGGCGTAAAATTAGGTCTATGTAGATTAGTTAAGTAATTAAAAATAACTGGTCTAATCTCAATCCTAGTTTTACCCAAGGGTTGAGTTTAATGAGATAATTAAAGGGCCTCTTATAGAAAGGTCACAAATAAAAAACTAATGAAAAGATTTTCATCATGAAGTAATTTTTCCTAAGCTAATCCCACAGGTCCTGGCTATTATTTAGTCCATAATCGTTAACGAAGGATCTTGTGAGCCAAAACTGAAAATAGGTTAATATCAAAGGTTATTTGTGCTTTTTCTCATCCCTAAAAGATTAAAGAAATGTCAGTTAAAGATTTTTTAGAAGTAGATCTTCAATTGACTGGTGTAGATTAAGATTACAGGTTTAAAAAAACATAAGAAATTTGACATTTTGAAATGTATTTACTATTTAATATAGTAATATGTTTTTTAATTAAATTATCAAAATCAATTAAGTATTTTTTAAAATTAAATATCTCAAATAATATGAAATAAATTTGAAAACAAGTTTTACTTACAAATTACAAAATTTCTAGTTAAATAATAACTATGAAAACTGTTTATCTAGTTAAAAAAGTAATACCTGGAACTTCTTTAAAAATTTCATAAATTCGTTCTAGATTATTCATAGTAAACCACAATGGTTATTATTCATTCCTCTTCTCCCAGTCTCCTCTGTCTCAGTATTCCTCAAGGTAGTACGCTGAGTCCTATCCTCTGCACAGTCTATACAGCTGACATCCCGACCAATCCTATCATATCTTCACCACGTATATCGATGGCACATACGCTTTCAGTTAATACTAACCCGTTAATTACATCCTATATTACAACCCTTGAAGAATCGTATCATAACTGGAGGATTAAAATAAATCTAATCAAATCATCTTTACCCTTCGTCATAAAATAACAAATTGTCCTACAGTATCTTTCAATAATATTCCGTTTATCCATGTCGAACAGATCCGCTTACTACATCTGCACAAGCGACTAACTTGGAGTGATTACACAAGACTGAAAATCCAGGAAACTGCACGTCAATTCCAACTACTACAGCACTTACTATTTAAATGGCCTCTCTGGGCATACGAAGTTCTAATTCTTACAATCTAAGATCTTTCGTAAAATCCTCTTAGCTTCTTACTTCGTCAAAAATAAAATCATCCAAAGACCTTAATGTTCCAAATGTAACCACAACCACATATTAACCCTTCCATTCTAAACTCTTCAACCATTTAAACCTACTTGTATCTTATCTTGCTTTTTCTTCTGGTCCTGAAAATCTTCCGAGGAGCCTGAAAAGAAGATTGCTTCCAGACCTTCTAATGTAGAAATGCTATGGGAGTGCTACCAATAGGTAGTTTCCTCAATAAGTCTGTATCATGCTCCTGTAATTTAATGTTCAATTAATATCACAAAAGATATATTGCTTATTTAATATAGTCGTAAATATCAATAAATAAATAGAAAAAAAATAATGTTAATAGTAATACTTAGAAAAGGAAAAGACATACATTTCATATTCAGAAGTTTTTCACTAAGAACATATACCAGGAGGTATCTTATAAAATGTAATAGACTATTTCTGATAAATTATTTACTTTTTCAGTAATTTATCACAATTATAAAAAATAGTTAACTGAAGAGAACAATAAAAAAAATAGAAAAAATGATTACAAAAATCTGTTGAGAACTTCATTTGACTACTGGATGTGCTGTACTGAATAACGTGAAAACTTAAATAAATTGTTTTTTATTGAAGGATTTGAAAAATAGCGTTGGCAATACGCTAGTAGAATATAAACACGAGGGGAAAACTGATGCAGCTCAGACCACACGCCCACACTTATTGGCTATTAATAACTTGTTTCTGATCCCAACTGCCAACAGTTCACTATATTGATCCTTTCACTCCCACTTGCCACACGTGCACAATAATTTCTTCTATCTCTAAAAGAAATACCTTATTTATCCTCGAATGTTATTTTAAAACATTGACTCAAGGTTTATTTGAAGGAACAAATTAGAATTTTATTTTATTTAACCCTCTGATCCACATATCCTTTTGACCTGGAATGGTGAAACTAAAATGATTGGTTTACCACTGAATGGTGGTTAGAGGCGTGGGTTCTTGGCCGGATATAAATTAGGTTACCATGTCCAGCAGTTTAGATAGAATTCATCTGGCATTCACTTTTTGTCCGTTAAAGTACAGTGGTCAAAGTGACCATTAGACCTGACATTTACCAGTAGGACATCAGACATTTATCAATCGCATAATGGAACTCAATCATGAAAAAATACTTTGTAATTTTTTTTTTTAATTATTAGCAATTGCATTAATAACATCTTACAAAATATCATAACCCGGAAACTAAAAAAAAAAAGAATATTTATTTGTTTTATTTATTAATACTTTTATTGAAATATAAAATCTGCAACCCTCAAGGGCAATAAGCATTAAGGCTGTGACTATTGAATCGTACCATATATACATATATATATATATAGCAATATAAGAAATTAGAAAAGAAAAAGAAAAACTAAAATTGATGATAAATTAAACTTTAAAAAATATATAAATAATATATGAAAAGTAAAACTTAATTTGGATAATAAAAATAATAATGACAAAAAATACAATAATAATAAGAAAAAATATGTACAAAGCAAGTTAAATAAAGAATAAAAAAAAAAAAATCATCTTGAATGCATTCATACTTTTTTTTTTGCTAAAAACAATTATTTAAAATTTATTTATATACAATAAACCTTAACAACAAATAAGTAAATAACCTTACAGAAATTAAACATTTAAAAAAAATTAATACCTAATATATTCAAATCTAATTTTCATTATCATTAGTGCTGCTTGAAATATTGCTGTTTCTTGGATCTCTGATGGACAATCAGTTTCAATTTTTTTAATATTAAAAATTGGTATAAATATATTTATTTGTGTGTGTCTAACAACTGAAATGAAAATTTTCTGTCTGATCCAAACAGAAAATGTATTCATATATTCCGAATTTCCGGTAAAGTTAAGTTTCTTAAAATTTAGATAAATTTGAATTTTAACTTGTTTGTTTAGCATTTAGCTAGGTTGTAAGATTTTTTTCTTATATTTATTTATTTTTTGTGAAGGAATAACAAGTGCTGATGATCAATCAGTTAAAAGAAAAAGTTCTCTCCGTAGATTGACACTGTCATAATGGCCAACGGCCCTTCAGAAACTATTAGACATAACCTGATGGGCACGAAGATTTCCGATGAAGTAATTTATCTTGGACAAATAATTTCATTTGTGAATAGGGGTGCCAAGGAAATTGAATCCAGAATAGGTAAAGTATCGAAGAAATTTTGGAGTCTCAGATATATTTTTAAAAGCTGTCAAGTTATTAGGTACAAAAAAAATTTATTCAACAGTTGTATTATCCTAGCACTTACTCATGGATGCCAAACATAGTATCTGACTAAGAATTTAGAAAGGAAGATTAAGGTCTGTAAACGAAGAATGGAAAGTAATTCTTGGAGTGTCTCTAAAGGATAACGTTAGCCCAGTTCGATTAAGAAAAGAAATCATGGTTACCGACGTTATAAGCTATGGTAGAAAAATGAAGGGGACCTGGGCAGGCCATCTCATGAGGCCGAAGACAGCTGTTGAGTGGATCCCCCGGGACAGGAGGAGGCGAGGGGGGCGACAACGCAAGCGCTGGGCCGACGAAATAACAAAACAGTGTGGTGGTTCATTATGGATGAGGCTCGCTCGAGATAGGGAATTGTGGAAAATTAAATGGCAGGAACTCCGATTTTAAGGTTCGGCTAGTCTCCACTAAAAAGACTCTAATCTCCAACAAGGGAAGGCTTAGATTAGATTATATTAGGTTCAATCTATATATTCATTTTTTTTCCAAAGAATGACTTATTTTTTGTATTCACAGATAAATAAAGACTTATTATTATTATAGTAGTTGCAACTCTTACGAGGCAATAATTAAAAAAAAAAAGAACTTTTACGCCAATCGGAAATTATTTTCTATGCCAAAAACACACATATAGGAAACACAATAAGTATTAATACTGCTACGACATCTGTCTTCAAAGGTATACATACGCTTTTGAGAAAAATCTTGAAAAGTCGAATTATTTTCCCGACTTCGAAGACCGTTCCGTCCGTCTGGAAACTACCTGGACCCTCCTGGACTAAAGTGGTGTGAAAAGCTAAAGAAAAAATGTAATTTTTTTTTTTTGCTTATAGTAGTGGATTTTGAACACTCATGGGATAACAGACATGGAAGGTTTGTAAATTAAATAAATATATAATTTAGATTTAAGTAATAATCTGTTGCATTATAAAACTCACAAAATGGTTAGAACCACATGATTACCTCCAGATAATGAATTGAGAGACACGAGGTAGTTGTATGTCCAGATAAGTTAAAGACTGTACATAAGTCTTCTAAAAACATTCGAATCTCAAAAAAAAAGAGTCGTTATCCCTTTCTGAAAATATACTTCATCAATGCCATACCAAAAGATGGAGAGAGGCCTGCTGAAAAGAATAAAATCCGCATGTTCCTTGACCATCAAGGAAGTCTTAGTTAGATCTAAGCGGATTTATTTCGAAGCGGTTCTTGTCAAGGAGATACTACCTCCCTTTGGCCTTTAGGAAGAGATTGAGAAATATGTCCGTACTTCTATAGCACTTTGCCCTTTAGTAAATTTTATTTCTTTTTTCTCTTAGGGGAGAAAAATCATGACCTCAGCGAAAAATAAGCCCAAATATATAAACCTTCCATTGGATGTGAGATATCTTGGGTTATTTTTCCGTTTGGAGTTCTGAAATTCAGTTCCGTCTCGTTTTTCCTCTCTATTATTATTCAGGCACAGTGGATTTGAAAAGTTTATTATTTATTGAATAACATTATAAATGTTAAAATTTTTACATTTTACATTTTCAAAATCGGTTACATCAAGTAAAATTATACATTCGTAAATAGCTTACACACATATAATAGAGAAAAGAAAAAAAATAATATAGATTTTAATGTCAGATAAAACGACGGCTGTTGTTTTTAGCATTTTAGTGCTAATAAAAGACTCCATTTCGACAAAACAATTGATAAATCCCAGAATTATACTTTGGCAATAGTTTGAATTAACTATTCTACAACGATCCATTGTGGGTATTTTCTGGTATTTCCTGAGTTTTCACATTCTGTTCTATTTACTTAGGATATGATCATCCACAAACCTCTGACCTTTCTCTGGTTAAATGGGAATGGAATGCGCATGTTTACACTAACATAAAGAAAACAGTAAGAACAATATATTTTTTATATATGTATATATAGTTGACCGTAAAAATTGATATATAGGAAGATGGTCAGGGTTGCGGTCACAAGTGAAACAAAAATAGTTGTAAACTATAGTTTACAACTATTTTTGTT
>NW_027106355.1:216637-217335 GCF_000696795.3 Halyomorpha halys | reverse complement strand
GTAATTGAGCAGAACCTAAGCAACTTAAATCGTAAATTGAATAAAATTTGAAATTGTTTAGCCACCCATATGACTATTTTATATGATTAAACAGTTATGATTTTTAAACCTATAGTGTTTATTACAATGTTCCATTAGGGACGAGACGGCCTTGCGGGTTGGGTCCTAGAATGCTCAGTTTGGAATGTTGTGGATTCGATTCCCCCCTGGGCCCTGTTTCATAATAGCTAGTAGAAAGCTAGTAGTATTAGTTCGTAATACAAGTGTAGAAACTAGGGTGGTAATAATACTAATACTTATTTTTTCATGATGGGGATGACTATTAGTGATATTACAGGAATAAAAAAATACTAAAGTACAAGTTAGTCTGTGTAATTGAATTAAGATAAATCTAGAAGACTAATAGTATTAGTTTGTACTTTATTATGAAACAGGGCCCTAGGGGTTACTATTTATTTTCCGGCGTTACTGAACATTGAATTTTTTTTTATTTTTTTTTTGTTTTTTTTTTAGTTTTTTTCATTCTAGTTCTTGATTAGAAAGTATTCAGAATTATCAGATATCATTTAATGATGTCACTCAAGATATGGATAGTTAGTGATGGAGGACTGGTTTTGTTTGTATTTACTCACATACGTCGATTGTCAATTGATAGTAAGAAAACATAAAATTCACAATAAAGTAAACTTTTGACTTGC
>NW_027106355.1:214422-216037 GCF_000696795.3 Halyomorpha halys | reverse complement strand
TTTTTTTTTTAGTTTTTTTCATTCTAGTTCTTGATTAGAAAGTATTCAGAATTATCAGATATCATTTAATGATATCACTCAAAATATGGATAGTTAGTGATAGAGGACTGGTTTTGTTTGTATTTACTCACATACGTCGATTGTCAGAAAGAATACAGGAAAGAAAGTATAAACAAAATTGATAGTAAGAAAACATAAAATTCACAATAAAGTAAACTTTTGACTTGCTGTTTGTTGACTTGCGACTGTGACTTGCTGTTGTATCTACAAAAATATTGTCTCGTTTTTCGTACTTCTTCAAAAGTCATACCAATAACATTATTAATTAATGGAATTATTTTAGTAAATAATTATTTACAACAGTGTGGGCACCTAATTATTAAAAAAATAAAATTCCAAATTGTCTATATAAAACTACATATCTCAATTGCTTTATAATTGATGTAGGTATTGTAGAAATAATACGTTCCACAATTGTTTTCAATAAGATTTGCATAAGCAAAAGTGAAAATATATGATTGTATAATAATTTTGTACATTATTCTTAATTCTATAAAATCAGTAAACAATATCTTTATTTGATAATGTACTAAAAGTCGCTGTGAAAATTAACAATGCAGTGTTCTGGATTCGGTAATATGATGTAGCCACAGTATGCGCTGACTATGTACAAGAAACATAATAACAGTCCTAGTTACTTTGGCCTAATTACTGTCATGACAGCTATGCCTAAAGTTATAGAACAAATAACACGACGGCTTTATAAGTTTCTATCGTGGTTGGAAGTTCTGACAAGGCCAACATTTGGACCATAACAACCAGTATATTAGTTCACATATTGAATTTGATTACAACTTCGGCGTCATATAGTTCAGTTAACTGAAAATATTTTTAAAAAATAAAAGAATTAACATAATTAATTTGCTTAATCCACTCACTTCAGAAAAAAATATTTAAAAGATAGATCTTTAATTGTATGGTGAATCTAAGTTGTAGACTAGGATTAGTCCCAGTCTATTTGATATTTAAAACTGAAAAAAAATAGAAGTACTTCAGATGGTTGACTGCCAGAAACGAGTCTTAAGTAACAGATGCAACGTCTGGATATTTGAGGATACTACCACTTCAGGATCGTTAAAAGATATATAGATGCTTGCCGGTCCTTAGGTAAAGTTAGATATGTATGGATTCTTGAGCATCACATTGTGTTTGCCTATATATTGACTTTTTAAAAATGAATCATTATAGATCCTATTTTATATATACTCCATTTCGACAAAACAATTTATAAATCCCAGAACTATACTTTGGCAATAGTTTGAATTAACTATTCTACAACGATCCATTGTGGGTATTTTCTGGTATTTCCTGAGTTTTCACATTCTGTTCTATTTACTTAGGATATGATCATCCACAAACCTCTGACCTTTCTCTGGTTAAATGGGAATGGAATGCGCATGTTTACACTAACATAAAGAAAACAGTAAGAACAATATATTTTTTATATATGTATATATAGTTGACCGTAAAAATTGATATATAGGAAGATGGTCAGGGTTGCGGTCACAAGTGAAACAAAAATAGTTGTAAACTATAGTTTACAACTATTTTTGTT
>NW_027106355.1:184261-213287 GCF_000696795.3 Halyomorpha halys | reverse complement strand
ATTTGATGCTCGTAATAAGTGAATGTTTTAAAGGTAAAATAAGAAAGATTACCGCCGAGTGTGGACCCTATATGAAACTGTAAATGGGATCATGGTGTTCGAAGAATGTCATAGTAATGCCCAGATGGCGTGGTTTTCGTCAATATTTTTATTATAAAATAAGTAACCACTTTTAATTTATCAAATTTACTTTCTTAAATTTGAAAAATAAATCTTTTTAAAATTGACGATACATGATTAATCAACTCTATAAATATTGGCTTAATACAATTAGTGATTTCATAAAAGGGTTTCTTCGCTGCAAAATAATTATTTTGACTTCCTCTTTCTCGTTCTTTTCAAGGATTTTACCTGCTATTTTAATTTTAGTATTGATGAGATAGCTACCAATTCGGATAAACGACTACTGTAAGATAACAAAGAAGGAAAACGGCATGAACAGAAAGGAATGATAAATGAGAATAGAATTGCGGTGAACTAATATCGAGGATGGTGGAGATGAGCTGATGGCAATAAGGACCTGTTACTTTTCAAACAGGCTCACAGGACAAAAGCTCCAATCGTCTTTAATCATACTCACAGAGGGGTCCGCCACCTTCTATTCTCTTCAATCATCTTCAAAAGGGCCACCTCCCCCCCTAAATAATGAGAGGCGAGAATCTTACTGGAATTCTATTACTGGTTTCTCTTAAAATACGATAAGTATAATAGATATAACTAGAGTATAATAGAACTATAGTGCTAGCCAGCGGAAAGGTCGCTTCACGCTCCAGTAATCTCATGGCGTAGCCACAGGCTATAGCTAGACTAAAACACCTTAACTTGACTCATATCAACACCTTATAATGCCATAAGGCAATCAAAGGGAGAAGACACTCTAAAATATACATAATACATATCATGTATTATATATGTATCACTACTAATCTTACTTTTTTTTAAGGAAGAGTACGAAAAAAAAATACACTGGTTTATTCACTAACCACAGAATAAGTAGAATCTCAACTTTTGAGGAATGCCGGAAAAGGGTTTGCTACTCGTTCTAATTAGAATGCCGGCTTTCTATTGTCCAATAAATGCAGTGAGAGTACGAAACTGTTTCCTGTTGCTCCTGAAAAGTTCTAGTTTTATCGATTGACTAGATTTAAATACACTTGTTTTATAAAATTTAAATACTGTAAAAAATCCGTAAATGTTTCCGCAAAGATATATTAAATTGTAAAAAAATAAAATCCAAAAACTTTATATTTTTCTTTTTTATTTATCATTCAGAACATCTTCCCATATTCCCAATCTAGGACGCCAGTTATATAACTCTCATTCCACCTCGCACTTTACTTTTTGATCAATTAGTTTTAGCTAGTGGGAATCGAGCCATACCCATGCCATAAATGAACAATGGGTGTATAAACTGCTTTTTAAAAATTTTAGACTTTTTTCTGTCGAATGAAAATATTTTTTATTTGTGGCAAATTAAGTTATTGATTCACTGTATTACATATCATTATCGTATTTTTTATCACTAATTAACCCCTTTACTTGTACGGCGTTGTATTTTATGTTGCTATAATTTTTCACACTCGAATATAATCCATAATTGAAAATAACAATGCAATAATAATAAAATAAATAATAATGATTTCTCTGTAATAATCCTAAGAAGCCCATGTTTACATAGGGGGCTAAAAATAAAAATTTTGATTTTTTTTGGCGATTTAAAAAAAAAACTGTCCGTTAAGGTGTTAAACTAATTCCTGAAAACAACAGTTAAACAAGTAAAATTTTCCTTGCGAGTAAGTTCCTTTGGAATTGTTTTCACAGTATGATTGACTTCATATAATATATCTTCTAAAACACAGATTAAAAGAATGGTTCATGATCAAGTATAGAAAACTTAAAAATTTGAAAGTAAAGAAATAAAACTCTCTCATATCACATTTGCATTTACTTTTAATAAACTCATAAAAGTAAATTTACTTTTTACTTTTAATAAACCCACATTGATGATTTTTAGAGTACAACTACCAAGATGTTAACTGATAATTATTATTGAGTGATTTGACTACCGGTGTAATTAATTAATTGGCAATTAAACTCTCACATTTGTAAGTCAAAGTTTGGATTTTTCAACTGCTCACACACATTAAATATTAAACATACAATTTATCTCTGACAACTATCGTTGAGCTATGATTGGTCTTCATGTTTACAGATAATATAGATTGGAATAGATTTGTTTACCTAAATATAAAATCGTATCGGAATTTTATATGGAGTCAAAAAAGTTCTTTGACTGACTCCGTCTTCAAATTCAAACACTGAGAAATTTATGAAATATTAATGATAAATTGAAACTAGATAACAATTGGAATACTGAATGTTTTCTGAAGCTTGTCAGGGTTACGGTAAATAAAAAATAGTACTATTTATTAGGCAATTAATGAAATGTTAATAACTATATAATATTTATATAAGAAAGAAGGCAATAAAGCCTAAGGCTAAGAACAGAACAAGATAACAACCACAATAAGTATAGAAAATATGAACAGAATGACATAAAATTAATAATTTTACAGAATAGAATTAATGAAATGAAGTGATGTGAGAAGTGGGGAATAAAATGTAGACATAGATAATTGAAAAAGTGGATAAAATAACATAATTAAGGAAATAAAATAAAAATGAAGTTATATAATGCAAAGAAGTATGGACATACTAGTTATTAATGATTTAAAAATTGAAATATGGAAAGAAAAAGAAAATTGAGAGAAAGAAAATATATGTAACCATAGTAATTGATAAAGATACAAAATAAAAGTAAAGTTTAACAAAAGAAATGAGTAGAAGAGAAAATAAAAATTGTTTTTGAAAACAACAATAATAATATAGTGAACATAATTAATAACGTGTGTAAGGAAAATGAATAAAAGTGGAATAAATAGCAACAATTATACATAAAAAACATAAAAAAAATATTTGAAATAATATTTTATCCGGTTATTTAATCGATTTAAGTAAAATTGGGTTATTTCTTAATATATTTTTTAGTTATATTTGGAACTTATATGGCTATTTACATTTCAATGGTCATAAGAAAGGAAAGCTAGTCCCTTTAAAGACTTAAGATTTTCAGTAATATTTGTCCTGTAAATAGCACAATCTAACGTAATATCACATACCCTTCATAACACCACAAGAAGGAATGCTCAATATACTAGCCCAGAATGTGGAAGGTCATACATGGTTCATTAGGAGGATGAAGGCTTCATGGTGCCAGCAGAATACAAAATAGGTCCCAAGACCATAGCGCAACAACGCCCTAAATACATACTTCAATGAGAAAATACCGCAGGAGTCTCAAGGAAATCTCACCTTCTGTTTCCATCGAGTTAGTTCCTTTGTGAGCTCATACGCAACTACAGATTTCACTTCGACTAAATTAATCTAACCAATCAATACCTTCAGCTTGAAAATAAATTATAAAAGCATACGAACTATAAATAAACGTTACAACTGGAAGTTGAGATGATCATGGTAGCAGAATAAAATTGTAACTGGGAACTGAGATAAAATTGATGTAACTAGATTTTATTTATTACTAAACAACCCCTCAAGGCTTAATTGCATTTTTTTCTCATCGTACTACTGGAGTACAATTTATATTTTATATAGCTGTATATTTAACTGTTTTATATATTTTTAAATTTATTTATATTATTTTGTTTTTTGTCTCTTGTCTGCACTCATTAATTGTTAAATTAGGAAATGAACTGCAGTAGCTAATAAATACTCTTTTAACTTTATTTTTATTTATTAAATTTCCTTTTATACTTTTAAACTATAATAGCAGTTGATCTATAAAATATTAAATTAAAATAAATATTCTGATAATCATGAATCTACCCCATTTTTTCCTTATAATATTTAATATTCAGCGACGAGAAACACATCAGTTTTTTTAAACAAAAGTTTCATTTCATAAATTCTAAAAATATTACAGATATAGTTTCAGGTTCATAATAGCAACCGAAATTTAAGCTCAAGACATCTTAGATATTAATATCCCATTACTCAAGAATGATTATTTATTTGAAATATACAGATTAAAACGCATTTCTTATGTAATTCCTGCACTCGAAAAGTAAAAACTGTAATAAAAATAACATACAGACGTTTGTGAAATAATATATTATAAACTTGTATGTTAGAAAGAATTTGCGCCGTTTTTTAATTTCAGGCTCTTTTTAAATATTGCTCGATTTAACTATCTCAACTCCTTTTCCCTTAGGGAGGGAGTGGGAGTAAATTTAAATAGGAAATATTTAAAAAATGATATAGAACCGTCACCCCCTGGGGTGTATCACTTCGATAACAAGTATCAAACAATGTACCATTTTTATGCTCAGTCCCCACTATTTCCTCAATGTATAATAGAAAAAAAACTGGTGATAAAATTGCTTCCTGGACTCCTTAAAATGTAGACCCTCTACTGAAAAAGGAGATAAAGCACAGCTGTACATGTATATATTTATTTATGTATTTATTAATAAAAAATAATGGGGCTATGAAAAAAAAATTAAATTACTGTCTGGGGTACCCCATTTGTGAGATCAACAAGCCACTGGCAAAGCTGATCTATGACAAACGGAGTCGAATGCCTTTGAGCAGAATAGCAGTCAAAGCTTGCAACCTTAATACGGTTTAAGTTGTTTGTTACTTCTTTATGTAGCTACACAAAACACTGTTCAGTACTCCTTTGTGGTTTAAACCAAGGTTGTTCCGAGAATCTTACAAAGCTAACTAAACCAGTTTATTTTTTTTTATACTAACCAGTAAGATTTTTTTATTTCTGTTGCCCCTTATGTTAATTTCCTATTATGCATTTTCTGAATATTTTCAACATTATGCTGCTTAAAATTTTCAAGTTCTTTATCATCATAATTATTTCTGTTAATTTTTCATTGTTTCTAATCAGTACTGTTGTAGGATGGAGTTTCTGTATCTATGCTACGTGTTTTTGTAGTATAAATTATCATTTCGTCAAGTAAGACATTGTATGCACATTGCTTGTATTCTATTAAATTTAAAATATACAATATTTAACACCTATATTTTTTACATATTTAATAATACTATTACCATTGTAGCTTGATGTGCTCTCAGAAAATTTTGAATAATATATTTTTTTTCTCCAATAACTGTTATTTCTGGTATTAGAGGAGGAAGTAAATTTTATAGAATTTCTATAAGTGAATAGTGTGGGGCGAGGGGTGTTTCCTAGTGAAAAACCGACCTCTTCCCCAGAGTTGAAATCTTCCCTGGTTCGAGTTAAATAAAACGGAGGACCTGAAATAAATATCACATACAAAAAAATAAATAAAATAATAGAGAAAATGAAATAATAAAAAAAATAACCTTCCAAGTGATAAACAAATTTAATTAATTAAAATATAAACAAACAAAAAAATGATGAATTGTGGAAAAAAAAATACAAATAATTTGATACATGTACACAAACAAAAAGAAAAAAAAACAATTCTATTTACTCAAGAAATAATAAGTTAATTAAAGCAAAAACCTATGAAGCTCGAAAGAAGAAAAGAAAGTCACTCACAGATGACCGTGGGGGTCGATATGCATTAAAGCAATAAACAATTTAAACAATAGCATTAAACGTGTAGAGTTGCTTGACCAGAATGACCGCCGGCGAGCTGGTGAGAGTGCCAGGCAGCCCGACGACTCCAAAAACAAACCAAACAGCTCCAGCACAAACTTGCCTCAACAAACAATGGCGGCGGAGCGTCCGTGAATCAGTGAGTCGCCTTACACTGTGCCAATGCCTCCAAAGGAGGATCCACATGTTGGCCGCTCGCCACGAACCGGAGTCTTGTACAAATGCTCGGTAAACAAAGAGCGGACCATCCACATGTCAGTGTTATTCAGAGAGGCAAGCATGGCGGACGTACAAGTGGTTTCAGCCATTGGATTGGGATTATATTATTTTTATTACAAAAAAATGGAAATGAAAGAAATTAAATATAAATAAATAAGATTAAATATAAAACTTATTATAAACAGTAACAACAAACACGTTTAACCTCCTAACAGCTCTCAGTTGGAACTAGACAAACAACAATGGTGGAGATGCTACACGACCGCTCTCACGAACCCCTTTGATCTGTGTCCAAAAAACCGACTCTCGACGGATCGGCAACGAGCTTAGGCCAACTCGTACAAGCCACCCATCCACATGATCGCACATGCCTGAGTTCGACATGACTTGGCAAACATGTAGAGGCCCCTTAAGATGATCGCTCCAGTGCTTCCTAAATTTTCACTGCCATCTGCCTTATTTGCGGATTATGCAGGCACTGGCCCCACTGGCTTCAGTATCGTTCTGCTCGTGTTACACCTCCGCAATGTATTTATACGCTCTAAACCTCCTTATATCCCTTATTTTTGTGTATCAAATTAAAATGCAAAATTACATATAGTTAAAAAAAATAAATGAATAAACATAAACTTACAACTAACAAAATTAAAAATCACTTGGAAAGTTGCCAAAAAAATTAACCTAAATAGAAACAAAAATTTTGGGCTTTAATAAATAGGTTAAATTAAATTTTGTGCCCTGTTAGTATCAAAATGATTAGATGTTTTGATTTTCAATTTTTTTTCCTACGCTGTATGTCCTTCCACTGTAACACTTTAAGCAGTCCACAAAATTCTAAACAATTTTGAACAACTAACCTAATAAAGTTTTTACAGTGTACCTGCTTCATGGAGTTTAATTATCATCTTTCAGATTGATTGGCGTTTATGGTTACGTTTTTTATCAGTTGTAGAGTGATATTATAAAGTCTTCCATAATAAAAGGTCTAAAAATGAAGTTTTCTAATTGAACTGGTAGTTGAAATTAGCTAAATAAAACTCTTCCGTTTTATGAATTAGCTTTAAATGTAGGTGGATTTTATTATTTATAACTTAATCAATGTGACGAACGGATTCATTTTAAATTTTAATAAAATTCAGTTCGAATTTGATTATTTTGAAACACCTTCTGTCTAACTACTCCACTTCAACTTCCCCTTCTAACTAGGATGAAGGTATCCTAGATTGAAGCCGCAGTAGTCTGAGACTGTAACTCATTAAAGTGTTAACTATTCCGGCTAAGTTGATGAAACTGTTAGCCTGTAAAACTGGTAAGTGGGAGAAGGTGGGGAGGGAGAAGGCGTGGGGAAGAGACAGGGGGAAAAGAAGAGCTGCCCGGGCCCAACAAGAGCGACTAAATAACCTGTTTAAACTTTAATGGTCTCGCAACTTTCAACGGCACAGGTGAGTTTAGAGCTCAACTTTACCTTCAGCTTCCTTCATCTACAGCTTCTTGGGATGCTTATGTTCATACTGTAGCGATTCTCTTGGTCACCAATGGGAAGAAGAGCAAAATGTACCAAACTGCAACAACATAGTGTAAGACAAGCCTTATCATATCCTTGAAAAAAAAATTCCAAAAATTATATATGTTACGACAACTTATAACTGCAATAAACTTATTTTGCATTATATGTTAGGTATTATTTTTATTTATTATAATATGGCAAAGCGATATTTTACACTGATTTACACGAAACATTTAAAAACATTATACGTATTACAAACCATTCATTTATGGTCCAAACCAGTTATGAATGGTTCACCTTGTCAGACAAAGGGAACTGGGGACAAAGTTTTGTTTTTGTAGTTATGCTTATTTATTTGCCCTTTTTTAATCCCATTCTTCCTTCTTACTTGATGCTCTCTGGCTCATGAATGGCCTTTAGATCCACATAAGAACCGGGCGTTCATCCGCTTCTCTTATGCTCCTACCTATTGAAACTGAGCCTTATTTCCTCATCTATATTCTCTTTCTCCATGAAAACTGGAGTTTTATTCCTCTGCTCATTCCATCTGCGGCCCATAAGGTTCATCCTTTATAATACAAGACCCGGGAAGAAAGAAAGGCAGTTATATCACACCAATTTTTGATTACATTAAC
Organism: Halyomorpha halys; assembly: GCF_000696795.3. Lineage (NCBI taxonomy): Eukaryota > Metazoa > Arthropoda > Insecta > Hemiptera > Pentatomidae > Halyomorpha > Halyomorpha halys. The sequence continues at coordinate 205,252 of NW_027106355.1, read as the reverse complement.
GAAAACTATTTATAATTACTAGTCAAAACTGATGAGTCTGCCAAGTATAGGTAGGGGGAATAAAAAATGGCGGCTATTTCAAAACCTCAAAAAAACATTAATTTTTCATTCGGAGCTCTATATCTTAGAAGCTACCAACAGCACTAGAAAATATAAGAGAACTTTATTTAAAGAAGAGTAAATTTGCTAATATATGAGCTTTAATAGAGCATTTATGTTCAATAGTTATCGAGATATAGCCTTTTAAAAAGCAATATTTCATAAAAATCAGGAACTATGTGACATGTAGATGTCTATTACCAATCACATTAAAGCTAGTTTATGACCTTTACCTTCGTAGGAATAGTAGTTTTCATGATATAAAAAATAAATAAATTGATTTATAATAGTTTATAGTTGCTTTTTAAAAAGCTATATCTGGAGAACTATTGAAGGTAAATAGCGCTATTAGGGCTTACATTTTGACGAATTTACTCTGTTTTTAATAATGCTCTCTTAGATTTTCTCTTGCTGTTGGTAGCTGTGAAGATATAGAAATCTGAATAAAAAAATAATTATTTTTAACATTTTGAACAGCTGCCATTTTTTATTTCCCATACCTATACTTGGTGGAATAATCCATTTTGACTAGTAATTATACATAGTTATAAATTAGGTAATAAGAAATTGGTGAAATAACTGGGTGTTTTTCTTCTCTTGGTCTCTTGTACTATCAGTACTTTCGTTCCATCCTTCGACCCAACCGGTATTCCGTCTAGATTCTTTTCACCAACTCCTTTGTTATAATCATTGCCTCTCTACAGGCTTTCTCGAGGCCTTCTGTTAAGTCTAAAACAGTAAGAAGTCGATAATATCGGGCATCAACCTACGAAACCTAGACAATATCTCGTACTGCCATAAATTATCAATTCTCTGGTCTGAAGAAATGGAAAGTAACTTCATTTCCGAACAGGATGGTTTCTAAATGTATTTAATGTACCTTTTACTTATTTTGAACCACAATCGGTTAAGATTCCAACTTTTACACTGATCACCAATTCCTATTTTAGCTGTTACCATCGAAGAAATAAACTTGTTTGTTTTACATTGGTTAACAAAAAAACTTAATCTCTCATCCCTTTTCTTATTTCTTTTTTGTTTGCTCATTGACTTTTTTATTGTTATATCTTTTTTTTAATTTATAGTAGTTCCAAATCTTTTCTTTTAGAAACTATTTCTACTGATGCTTATGCGTGTGTACTTTCTATGATTTGATAAAATGAATTCACAAAATGTTGGTTTCTAGTTGTCCGGACAAACATTTTAATTTATTAAAAAATATATCTCAGAAACCATAAGACATACAGATGTCTGCAATCATTCAAATTAAAGCCTGTCAAAGGTACTATAAAATAGTTAATGACCTTTAACTTCTTAGGAGTAGTAGTATTTTATGATATTTTTAAATCCTTTCTTTAAGTTGTAAAAGAACTAAAAAATGTGTTCCTATCCAATAACGTGGCCTCTTACACTTAGAGATGAACAGCGTCAGGTTTTCAAAAATAAAATATTTGGACTGAAAAAGGATGAATTAACAAGAGAACTTATAGGATTAAACAACGCTGAATTAAGGGACCCACACCCGGTAAATATAATTCAAGTTATAGCATTGCGGCGTATAAGATGGGCGTGTAAGGTTGTAGGCCTTAGTAACGACCGGATCCCTAAAATGTTAATAAACACTGAACCAACGGGTAAACGTCCGAGGGGTAGACCGAAACGTAGATGGGAGGATTGTGTTAAAACTTATTAAGTGGACTTGGGTTTGGAATCATTGAAAAGATGTATGCAGAGAGCGTTTGGTGGTATCGACATCGAACCTTCGGGTTCGTTAGGCTTTCATTATTATTATTATTATTAGTAAAGGTACTAAATCGATAAAAAAAAAACTGGCGACAGCGCTCTGACGGCTACATGGCAGAATTTAGAAGCTACTCAAAATTTATTTTATATTAAAACATATTTTTATAACTTCTAAAAATATTAATAAATTCTTTATTTGATGTGAAGATACAGAACTATTCGGACCTAATCATTCTTTACCATCCTCTTTTACCTAATGGAGAAGTGATGTTAGAACTAACAGTACAGCGAGCGGTTGGAAATAATTTTTTTTAATTAATGAATAAAAATTATATTGGTGAAAATTTAAATTAAAAATAAAATCTACGTATATAATATTTCACTCGAACTAGACGTATAGTTTACCACTCTATAAACTTTAAACTTTCTAGCCTATACAAATAATCATTGTGTTAGAACATATCGCTGCTCCGTCAGTATAATGACACAACTGCACACTCCCACTTCTAAACTATAACTGGAAATGTATTGTTATTCTGTCGGAGGGGAAGGTAAATGAGTATACAGGTCATAGCTACGGGATCTTCCCTCTCATGGCAAATTTATTTAGAAATATATGGAATTCCAAACATCTAGCAAATGTATTTTTGAGCCAGCCAAAAGAATAAAATCAGTCTTACCAAATTTTACAGTTACGAAATTATACCGGAGTAGCTATATGAAATATTATATAATACTCAAATAAGTTTTTGTTTAAATAAATGACCTCAAAATACGGAATCTATTTTAAATTATTTTATTCTTAACCTCGTAGTATAGAAACTGACATCGCACGTGTTCCTATCCAGTGTTTTATATATTGAAGGTTTTGTGTAATATTTCTTTTTTCATATTTATACATCTGATTCTAAATTATTATCAGGATCGCAGAAACTACCGAGGGCTATAAAACTAACTCTTCTTCTGAAGTTACCCAAGGGCCTCAGGGAGGAAATATTCCTGTCACGGTGATATCGAAGAGAGGTATAAATCCCTCACCGGCTATAAAAGTTCCATTACCAATATTGCCCCAGTGGGGACAGGGGGCAGGAGAATAAAAGCTCGTAGGTTAATGACAACTGTTGCCATCAAAGCGAAATGTAGCGAGATTCTCCAAAGTATCGATCTCTGGAGGGGGCGTTTAGGAAATTAATTAGCAGATTCCTTCCTCCGGCTGTGCCCTTGGGATGGACATCGAAATTAATATCCCCGTGGTACCGTCGTCTTCCTTCGGAGGAGATAAGCTAATAGTCTCGGGCCTATGGGGTCCCTTCGTCGGGAGGTTACTGGCGATCGATGTTTCTCAAGGAAGCAAAACTGAGGAAAGTGTTATTGAAATACCCTATAGATTATAATATTAAGTATTTATGTGATCGATTTAAGAATAACAAAAATACCCCACGCCTATCCCCCTTTATATTATTATTAAAATGGTTAAAAAGAATTGAAGGTTAGATAATAAAAAATAAAAACTGAAATTAATGAAGGGTTTTTAGCTTTGTATTTGTTAAGGAAATCTCTTCATCAACCGCTATACAACGACGTGATGACGTGATTCCAATTTTTCCCCTAACACAATTATGGGCCAGTTTCCTATTTCAAAGAAACTGGATATGAACCAGGAGGGTATACTCTAACCATAAATTCGATCCACACTTCATGTAACAGACAAAACATTTTACCATCTAGCAAGATAATTTAGTTTCTTCCCCTATTATTACTAGGAACCTATTGTTTTATCTCTGGGCTATCTGACACAATTGATGGCTAATAGATATCTAAAATTGACGAAGGAAATAGAATCGATATTACCGAACCTCAGACCCAAACACCTAGAAAATCTACTCGCTAGTAGATGACGGCAACCTGACACAAACGCCTATAGACCGCGAGGTGAATATCGCAAATTCCGCAAGTCCGCAAAAATAGCTCCTAAGAAAAGATAATGCGTCATTTCAAAGAAGTTCACAGCCATTTCAAAAACAGAACATGGAAATTGGGGCAAATATGTCATCCTGCTTCCACATCTTAAGTGGAATAATTCCAGAGACGAGGCAGATAGGTTAACCTTTTCCTTCCCTCTACAGGCATGTAGGATGCTACAGACTCATTATTCCCAATCTCAGTAAGGTTTTAGATAAGATCATCCTTAGTTATCTTCGGGACTTTTTATTAACAACCCGTAACGCAAACTAAATTTATCCTATTAGTGCTACTCTAAAGTTGTAATTAAAATAAGAATTTATTCCTTTAAGGGTCAGAAAATATGATGGTCACGAGACCTGCTAATTTAAACGTCATTAGAGTGCTACCAATGGGTAGTTTTTCTACACGCCTGTATCACTCCATTTTAACTGAGATCGAATTTACTTAATGTATTATAATGTACAGTTATAAATAGCAATAAATAAATAAATTTTAAAAATTTCTTTAAGGATGTTATATGTTCCAAATAGCAGTGTGATTATCACTATTTGTTTGTGATAGAAAATAAAATCTTAGATGAATTTAAACTGGTAAATTTTTAGTCCTTGAGGCGTGGGTTCGAAGAATATTTTTTACATCCTATTACGATTTGCTCACTAACCGGTGCAGAAATTCACAACTTAAAGAACAAATTCAATTTTTCAATCGTTCATTACAATTTTAGTTTCCGATGGGAGTGGCACAAATGCGTCGTGCTGATGCATCAGTAAACAAATATCACAATTATGATGCCCCATTTATGCATAAAAATGATTTTTCGTACCCATTGCTTACAAATCATCAAAACCTATGGTTTGTGACAATTTGCCTCTCAGAATGCGTTAAAAAAAATGAATTCGTTCAGAATTCGAGGTAAGTTTAAAATTTCTTAGAAAAACGGGAGAATATCAAAAAATTAACTCTTGGATAAATTGAAAATTTACCTTTGGAGGCCGTCTATTATATACTTCTAAGGTAAGTTGGAAAAATGAACATATTTGGAAACCCATTGTTTGAATAATATAACCCGCATATACGTGTCAGGATTCGTTTACAGTGTAGCTTCTGTCCCTGTCCATTTTAAAATTTTATCAGTAAAAAAATGACCATTAAATCTTAAATAATTTGAAAATTGGCTTAAACATTGGGGGACATTTATTAATAATTGTAACTATTAAATAAATTAATATTACGATGGGAGGAAAACTTGATGAATTCCTTTGGACGGGTCCCTTTCCTATAAATATAATTAAAGGATATTAAACTTAAAGTTGTTATAAAAGGTATTCGAAGGATACCTATAATAAATGAAATACCATGATGAATAAATAAACGAATTTTAAAGAAATAAAACTTAATTTTGAAATTGAAGGGTTAACCACTAAATTTCACATCATATGAACACTTCATAGTGAACTTCTATGATAAATTATTAAGCTGAGCTAGGTAACAGCCACATAATAAAAATTACCAATTTTCCTTATAGGACCCTTAATTCAAGAGACTTCATGTTAGATAAATTATATATTATAATTTATGAATAGTTAAAGAATAACTCAATCCAGATCACAATTCCTTCAAGATGTGTATCACGAATGAAGCCAGGTAAAAGAAAATAGGCTTAAATAAATATATAACTATTATATTCTGCTTCTAAAAACTATCAACCTTTATTCTGTGAACGAAGTACAGATGTCGCACACGTGTGTAACCAATCGGGAATCTGTGTTGTTCAATAAGGTAAGAATGGTCGGTGAGATGGGCTTGGAGATTTGAAAACAGAAGACATTTCGCTGGGGTTCTCATGTATTGAATAAACCATCTAATGTTTTATTTACCAGTTTCATTACTCCTTTCTACCTTGTGTATTTTACTCGTCTTTATGTTATACAATCTAAGTTCTCTCGTAAGTATATAAAATATACCAACAGGGTCAAAGAACCCTGATTTTTTTCCTTTATTTTTTTGAATAAAGATATATATATTTTTTCTTTCTGAATAGATTTAATGCATGGAAATCATCAATCAGGCATTCGATTTATAATATAAATAAAGAATAATTACAAAATGATCAATATATTTTATTGTCGGTTTCAATATTTATAAAAATAAAAATTTAGCTCGATAATCCATAAACTTTTCAGCGTTGTTTATTCATTGGTTTGTTGTACAAAGGTATATACAATGACCATTTAAATGAATTTCTAATCCAAAACTTTTGGAGTTTAAGAAAAGTAAACTCATAACGTGAATTATAGGATATGAATATTTTAATGAATTACAGTATGTAAATAAAGTCTGTTCGTTTTGGCCTTGTGTTTTGACAAGGCCTTCCCCGAATCCAAACTATGATGGAGTTAGGCCTGAATCCAATTTCAGTTTCAACTATTACTGAAAAGGTATAGTAATTATAAAACTGAATGATAATGAAAATTAAAAGTTGTACACTGAAGTAAAATGAAATAATGATAGTAGGGGCGAGGATAGAGGGAGGTAGGCTGAAAATGAATGTAATTATGTAAAAATGAATGTAAAGTTATTTAATTTTGAATGTGGGGAAAAGTAGCTTCATGGGAGTATAGAAATAGTATATAATCGCTTACTTATTGTAAACTTCGTGAGCCCCATATTGCTGCTGCTGAGATGTCGGTGACCGGCCAAGAGGCTGTGCGCCCCGTGTGCTAAACTCGCTGCTAGTTGCATGGCTGGACATTCTTCCTCTTCTAGTGATCACAACTAATACTGGTAAGTTTACAGGTTCTAACTTATCGGGGATTTAACACATGAGGTAATGGTTTCTCCCGTTCCTCATTGGTTGTCCAATGACTAGTGTGGTGCTATGCGTATTGATGGTGTCCCGTTTTCTTGGGTCTTTTGACAATAAACTTATCCGCCCATTATTAGATCGCACAAAATATATAAAACCTCAGGTGTGTGGACTGAACACCTTTCTTTAAAATATATATAAATTATTTAACGAATAAATTTACTCTATGAAATATAAGCTATCATATTGTATTGCCTGATCCTTTCTTTAAGCCGAAATTTTAATCCTCTCTTCAGACATTTGACGTATAACAGCTAGATTGTGACATTCAAGGCTCAAGTTGTTTTTCCTAATGTTTTTATATTACACATTTTCATCGAGTTTAATAACTGTATATACATTTCCAATAAATTTATAATTTATTGATAATTGATTTTCACCTCATGTTTTTGTATCCTTGACCCCTTTACTAAAGAATCTGTTGAAAGGAAGTTAAAGATCATTTTATTTTCTTCAAGAGCATTTATGTTTTACTTATTTATTTTAAACTAGTCAAAGTTAATTGATATTCCGTACAAAGATTTTGACTATTAAAACATGATAAGTTTTTCATACATATTTATAAAGTGAATGATGGTATATTTATAGAAAGAGAAAGAGACGAAAACGGGATGGCTAAGTGGGCTGAAACACTTACAGTAGGTAATAAAAAATTATGCAACTTCTCAGGTTGTCACTGTTTGGATCTGCAACCGCCCGAAAAAGTGTGAACTGCATTACCATTCATGTGGGTACTGCATTATTCTATGTTCCCAAGCGGTCAGGTATATATGTTCAGGTAAGCACCATCATCTAGGACAACCTCCTTCGGTAGAGTCGAAAATGGATGCTAAAACATGAAATATTAAAATTTTCCATAAATAAAGCTGAGCGGTATGAAGACTGATACGGGTCCCAAAGGGGTTCTACTTCATGTTTAAGGAATGACTGGTCTAACAGTATGATTCCATGTTAGTATGACGTTTGAATAAAAACGCTTTTATCATGGCAAAAAAAATATGCAGGAAAAGTACGAAAAAATTAAAAATTAATTCAACTTTACATGGTTTGTGTGAAAAATAAAATGATTTTGCGTTTTCAAGTCATTGACAATTAGATTGAAAAGAAATATAGTTAAGTCTCCAGTATTGCTAAAAATAGTGAGTTGTCAATTTAAGCATTCCTTGCAATGCATTTTTGTTTGGTTAAAATTACTACCTTTTTATATTTATCAAAGGTGTAGTTTTCATCTCACTTGCAAATTATAAATGGTCATACATTTCCATAATTAATTAAAAAAAAAAAAAAAGATGAAGACGGATATTTTCTATGAATTATTTAATTTGAATTCGAACCAAAAAGAATTTCTGGCGGTTTTAATTAAATTTTCATTACTAGAAATACGCACGCATTTATTATGAATAAATTATTTCCATCTAAAAATATTGCCCATGGAGACTAGAAGCGATAAAACATCCCCCTGATTCAGCTGGGATGCCCCTCAAATGTAAATGAGGTTTCTACATCTAACTTACGGCTTCGTTTATATTCATCTTTTGATAATTAAATGCAAAGGCAATGTAATTGGTCCAGTGAGTAAAGGAGGTCATTAATTATTCTCAAATTATTTGCGTTTCAGCAGTTTCTAATTCATGGTCGCTCGGAAAGCCTTTCACTCCGCAACGCTAATAATAAACAACTATAATTCATTTGTTATTTCTTTTCATTAACACGTTAGATTGTAATATGATTTTATGTTTAGTATTTAATCGTCAATACAATTATATGATGTGAAAGTTAGGCTTAACACGCCCATTTAAGTTACATTCAACACTGGTATTTGATACATTCTGTTCTAAAAACATACGTGGCTGAAAATAATTATAAACCACCAAAGTAAATAAATATGGTAAATTTTGGTAATCTCAAAGTACTACAAATTAATAGAATTTGGTTGTGAAAAAAATAAATTAAAAATGCTGCAATGCTAATAATAAATCATAATTAGTTAATAATTTCTTGTTATTTATATGTTGGATTGTAATGTAATTTTAAAAAGGAAAAGGTTATTAAAAATTAAATAAAATATCATTAGATGAAAGTTAGGCTTATTGTGGCAAGCATGCTTCAAACAAGACTGGATTTTTATGGATCGTGTCCCAAATATAAGTATTGAAAAATAAGCATGCATCAATAATGTTTATAAATATGACAAATTTCTAAAACCAATTTAGTAACTCTTAACCTACTTTAAATTTAAGCAATTTTGTAATAAAAAAAATTATCATTGATTGAAACGGACGAAGTAGCCTATTATTGAGTGATTATTATAATACTGATTATTATTATTGGGCAAAAATAATCCAATAAAATCTTACGCAAACTATTATCTGTAATAAAAATTGGCTTAGTTGCAATTGAAAAAAATGATGTTTCCATGGTGATTCATAACTATGATGCTCTTTAAAAAAACAAGCAAATTAAATATGCAATGCCATCAACGTCCAAACGCTTTTGCATCGAATAGACATTCATACATTTTAACATTGAAATTTAAAAATTAATATTAGAACTGACAACTTTGATATTCTGTGGTTATATAATGCAACAACCAACCCGTCAGTTAACAAGTTGAATAGTACTAATCCATGTATCATTACACGGAATTTACTTTTATTCAAACTTCAAACAAGTACCATCGGTGATAGTTAAGATCTAAATTATGTAACTCACCAGTTTATTTCAATTCTAGATGACTTTTCCCCAGAAAAAATCATTCATAAACTAAACAAAAAAGAATTAAGTATTTACTCATCTATTTTTACTTTATCCAAGCTTATCAATAGTATATAGTTAACGTTAGTAGAATTTCTTTCTGAAAACTAGAGTGGTTTTAATCAAGCTAAATAGGGATAAAAAAGGTATCGGTGGAAGGCTTTCAGAAGATCTAAATACATACTACATGCATAAATATATATTCTGACCTCTACTTTAGCTTTTCCCGGGGAAATAATAAAAAAATGAAAAAAAAATCTCTCAAACTTTTTATTTTTTTTTTTCAGTTTTTCTCCGATAGCATGAATACCGGGCATTTTTAAGCAATATTAATCAATACTAGCCGACCTAAGCGAGGACGAGAAAGTAGCTTAGGCAGGAATAATTGAGGTAAAAAAAGTTACCAAAAAAAACAGAAATGAGCAATTTTCAGAACGTTTCCACTAACCATATATATATGATTGATCGTAATTTAATTAATGAAGGAGATAGTCTGGACTACAATCTAGAAGGAAAAAAATTGTTAACATATATCCATATATTTTTTGCCAACTTTTTTACCTAGCTTGTAAGTCTTCATCAGGGCTACAATTAAAAGATACAAAGAAGGTAGAAAAAATGTATGAATAAAAGATTGGCATTAAAAATGTGAAAGTGGAGGTATAAAAACAATCAAAAACTTAAATAAAATAGTAAAGATGATCAAGATAAATACAAAAAGTGTCATTAACTAACATAATAAATAAATTGTTGTTAAATATTTTGTCTGTCTTCTTTATTTCAGCTATTTTTACCGATCTTTTAATAGAGGTTCTTATCTAAATTGAACTAATTTAGTATCAGTTGCTTATGACACAGGCTGCTACCGATAAAGACCGAAAAAGGATTTTTTTTTTGTATGCTTTCAAAATAAATTAGAAGTTACAAAGTTGACATTCGTAATGAACACCCAAAACCATAAAAAGGAACATTTTTATATCTTGTTCGAAACTTTATTATTTATATTATTATAACTTTATTAGGAAACAAATTACTATATAGAACGCATAATTGAACTATAAAAATATTTATATTTTAAAATATGAAAGTATAAGAAATATTTTTTCATAGTTCATGGCAAATAAATATATTTCTGAATAAAATAATTTAGTGCTTTTATGTTAAAGACTTAGATGCACTTTTTCCACTTAACACCTCAAATCAAAACTTAAGCCTCTGATCTAGCTAGTATTATAGGGCGTGTCTATCTGGAAAAAGATGACGGCGATTGTCGCTTAGTTGGGCTATGGAAAAATCAAACATTGACAATATAGTTGTGTTCTAATAGTATATTGTATGTTATATAAGGATACTCAACTATAATTAACTAAGCTAAAATCGCCATGATCCAGTCGCGCTATCCTTGTCCAGTTCGGCCTTAGACTTAGGAAATGCGTGATCTACCTATTCTAGAATAGATCAATTAAAAACATCTAAAAAAATTTTTTTTAATCCCATGGAGGAAATAAACCTTGTTTCGAATAGGACAGAACAATCGAATTGCTCCAAATTAAAAGCTTTGAAGTAAGCGGGACATATTGGATCTGAAAGTTGAAATATTGAATTGAAAATTGAAACCCAGAAAAAAATGTTTATTATTTAATGTGTTTAGAACCTTTTTAGAGGGAACCCTTTGTTTAATCTACTCTGACCATTTTAATTAATTAATTCGTTATTGATCCTTTTAAAGAAACAAGGTTCAGTACTACGAGTTCAATTTCATTTTTTCAAATACCTCAGAGGATGAGTTTCAATACTTACAACATATTCCCTTACGATTAATAGTGTGAGTGGTTAGGTGGTGGCTAACTTCACAATATCGTTTGCTCCTTTTGAATTATAAATAAATGATATTGAACTGTACTCGTATGACCATTGTTCTCTGGAAGTACCTGTTTTTCTTCCTTTGGAGATTATTGACGCCTTCCTTACAGAACTGCGGGCATAGAGGCTCGAATGTGGCCTCATGATTATTTCCACACACTCCCGAAAGTGGGTAACCAGTGCTTCCCTTGTCAGAGGTTAATGGCCGGAGCTAAATTAGGACTACAATTCTCCAGTAAAAGCCCGGAAGACATTAAATCTAAAAGGGTAGCCGTTAGGTGAAATATATGGTTGTTTGTCAGCCTTATTTTCCAAAAGGCATTAAGAGAGGGTTACCTACAAACCTTGCTAGAAATAAACTAATTTAATACAATACGTTATATATTAAGTTACGACCTGTCAAGATCTGGGTGTCAGTACCCACTGACTGAGTGAGTACCATTTCAGATGAATGTATATATAGAGAGGCGGAAAGGAACCAATAAAGCAGTTTTTCACTTGAACTCGTGTGTGTCCCTCATCCCTTTTACTATTCTTCTTTTTTTTTATGTTTGTTCTTGAGAACGCTCAAGTTGTGCCGAAACCCAGGAACTTTAGAAACGTAAAAACATTTACTCCTGATACTATTTGTATTAATTTGTTTGTTTTTTCTCTATTCAGCTTTATAAAACCTTCAATGGGAAATAAAGTTGTATGAGTCATCGGCTAGGTTGACCTGGTGGAAGAAACTTCTCAGCCAATATAACATAGATATAGCATATAAATCAGGGAAAGGAAACTTTGCTGTCCCACGCAATAACGAATAATGCGATAAACGAGAAGCGCCGGCAACGTCTGGCGATCTACGGAAATTGTTTTAGGAGTAGACACAGGATGGAATTCAGGAGACATCATCAGGAGATGAGAGTTCAAGCGGTGAACCAAAAGTGTCGTCAAATTATTTGAAAAACCAGAATTTCCAGTCTGATTAAGAACTGGTCAATGCCCGGAATTGAGAAGAAAATATGCTGCTGTTCAAGGACACATCCGAAACCGGAAGGTACGGAGCTTGTGCGTAGGGCACGGTATGCGGAAAATCTAACGTCTTAGAGTAGCCAATATTAGAGCAATAGCAGTTTATAACAACCCAAGTCCCACGATTACAAGAAATTCTTTTTGGACTCCGAGGACGAAAACGAGATGATGGTAAGTAGTGGTGTTGTACTACGAAAAATGTGGGACAAGGTGAGGGAAAATATCGAGGAGAAAAGGGCAAACGTATGGCGCACCATAATTTTAGTGCCCAAGACTTAGATTTTATATTACTGTTTTATTTTTTAAGGGATAAAAACAGTTTTTTAAATGTAAATTTAAGGATGTACACTTTTTTTTTGTACATATATTTTGTATACAACGTTTTTTTTTTTTTAATTTACGTAATTTGTTCATAAACTAGTCAGGGGGAGTTATGGTAAGACAAGGTGTACTGTTAGCCTTACTCCTTTCTCCCTATGTAAATAAGACAGGTAATGTATTTATGATGAATAAAGAGCCAGAATAGTATTTTAAGTTCATGATTTTGAACAATCATTTTTCTATTGAGTAGTTATACCATTTTGCATGAATTTAAATTAAGTTGTCACAATATTTATGATCATATTCTTAAAACGTTTTTCTTTCATTTTCAGTGATCAAGCGGTACAAGCGCTCCAATTCTTAGATGTCATCAAAATGAAGGACCCGAACCAAAAATCACACTTTTATAGAAATACATTAAAGGATACCTTGCCGTATATTCCAAGGGTAATTTTATTCATACAATTAATAGTTTTAAGTGTAATTTTGAAATATTATATTGATATTTAATCAAAATAAAGTTGTATAAATACTTGATCGGATGGTATGTGTGTGCTTATAAAGATATAATGTTTAATCATTTAAAGCAATCTTTTCTTTTTAAATTAATTTTTACTGTTGTAGTGTTTATATAGTTAACTATACAGTTTGAAATAAATCATTCTATATCTACAATTTTGCGAAAAATTGTGAAAACATTAACTTCACTTTTTCCTTCTTTTTTTAATGGTTGATAGTATTTCAATGCCGTTTAAATTTTGTATTTATGAATAATATTTCTCACTATCCATTCGAACAATTTATGAGAAGTGTTGTTTTAGAGACTTATTTTTTTTTAGGTATAAAAAATAAATTGATAAGATAGAAAAAGAATAATTATTTATTAGATATCAGTCCTATAAATAGGACATGTGTAAAGTAAAAGAATTTCATAAAATTTACTTTTTTTTCTCTTATTTATAATCGGCCGATATGGCTCGCTATAAAATAATAGAGAAAGCAGCGGAATTTTTATTTTCTTATAAAATTGAAGCTGGTATAATGGCTTTGCCCTCCTCCACCTTTACTGTTGTAGAAAAAGTTTATGATGAAGAATGAGGTACTTAATAGTGTGCAATGTCCCAGTAAAGTTTAAGCTCAAAATGATCAAAATATACAAAATCAAAATTGTTTTCGCTAAAAGCTATGTAAAAGTTAAGAAAGGAGTGAAGAATTCTAAGCCATTAACATTAAATTCCAATAAAAGTAAAATATTGCCCACTAACCTCCAACAATAAAAAAAATTATTCTTTGTCTACCGATAAAATAATCGTCATAGGCAGCATTAGCACCATGGCTATTAGAGGAACATAAAATCTAAGTACGAGAGTACTAATGTTATTGCCGACACTTGTATACCAATAATATTTGTGAAGGTTTTTAACACTGCACTACTTGCATTCTCTATAACAAAATAAACAAAGAAAAAAACGCAAATAATAAAAGCTTGGGAGAAATATTGTAGTCAGTTATTGAACCAGAGACAAAATACCCAAAAATGTGCATTGAGACAAATTTCTGTACCTGATGACGTAAGATTAGACAGGAAGGAAAAGATGATGAAAAACGTGAGAAGCAAATATACCGATGTTCCAATTATATCAAAAAGCCAAAGATATTTTAATCAAAACGCCTTATCCAGAGAAGTAATTATTTTATTTTTTTAAATGAAATGGTGGACCTTTTTATTTAATTTTTTATCAGTAAAAAATTAATAGATATTGATTATATTTATATATTAAGGAATTCTTCCCTATACTAAAAAAAGACTAAAAACGACTGGAAAATATTTCTTAGGAAAACTGAAATAATTAATATAAAAGCGTTTTTCTTTCAGATTTTTTTTTATTTTTAAGACGCACAAGGGTATTGAGTATTATTTTCTGTACAAACAATAAGTCTTAACCCATTTCATGCTTGTCATCCTGATAAATACCATTTTCGTTCAAATTTTCTTTTTTAATTTATAAGTATTAAGTCATAAGCTATTCAAATAAACTAAATATTATGATGATGATGGTATTCTTTTTCCTTTACCGCTAGTATGCCCAGGTATTTAGATAAGCATTTAGTTTTTAATACTAGATCCGTTACAAATATTTTTATTATTTTGCTTGTTGGAGATCAAAATTTTCCTTCTTGAAAGAGCAAGAAGGATACATTTGTATGAGTGAACATTTTCTGAAGAATCAATCGGCGAAACACAAGCCGACAAAAAAAGTTCTCATGAACTATAGTCCAATCCCATACTGGAAAGTAAAAAAATTATTTTGTGTTTCTTTAAGCAATTTTTTAACCTCTTTTTTGTGTAATAGAAAACTAAAACTATTCAAGAAAATTAAGTTCTAATTGAACCAACGTAAAGTAGACAAAATTCTCTTTAAGATGGTCATTTATTTAATAAAATCTATGGTAAGGGGTCTTACCGGGTTGACCGATAGAAAAAAAGGTTTTATTGTTATTATTATTTTTATAAATTAAGCCTTACTAGTGAATGTTTTTCTCAGCCTCTTGATGATAGCCTAAAGATAGCCATCTCCTCTATTTATTAAGGTTTAATTTAGCCAAGAGTGTAGTGTGGAATTCGATTTTTAAAGAGGCGTTAGCAGGTTTCAAAAGAATAAAAAAAGTTCATATGAATTACGGGCCTATGCTTTTACTATGCTGAATTTTAGGTTTAATTAACTTGGATAGTTTCCAGCTATATCTTTCTGTTTAAAGAAGAACGCAACTTGCTCAAAAAACAAAAACCTCAAATTTTCTGCCTTACAATGGGGAATTGGCCCGTAATTCATGTGAACATTTTTGTTTCTTTTGAAAACTGCTAACGCCACTTTAAAAATCGAATTCCACACTACACTTTTGGCTAAATTAAACCTTAATAAATAGAGGAGATGGTTATCTTAAGCCCATCAAGAGGTTGAGAAAAACATTCACTAGTAACGCATAATTTATAAAAATAATAATAACAATAAAACCTTCTGCTACTTTAATAGATTTTATTAAATAAATGACCACCTTGAAGAGAATTTTGTCTATTTTACGTTGGTTCAATTAGAACTTAATTTTCTTGTATAGTTTTTGCTCCCTGTTACCCAAAAAAGAGAAATACAAAACAATTTGTTTGGACCATTCATGAGAAATTTTTTTGTTGCAAATGAGATGTACAAGACTTTTTCGGCTTATGTTTCGCCGATCCTGATTCTTCAGAAAATGTTTTCTCATACAAACGTATTCTTCTTGATCTTTCAATCAGGAAAATTTTGATCTTCAACTAGAAAAATAATAAAAATATTTATAACGGATCTAGTATTTAAAAAATTCCTTATCTAAATACATGGGCATACAAGCGGTAAAGGAAAAAGTATACCATCATAATATTTAGTTTATTTGAATAGCTTATGACTTAATACTTATAAATTAAAAAAGAAAAATCTATTTGAACGAAAATGGTATTTATCAGGAAAACAAATAAGCATGAAATGGGTTAAGACTTATTGTTTATACAGAAAATAATACTCAATACCCTTGTACGTCTTAAAAATAAAAAAAATCTGAAAGAAAAATGCTTTTATATTAATTATTTCAGTTTTCCTAAGAAATATTTAGTCTTTTTTTAGTATAGGGAAGAATCCCTTAATATATAAATATAATCAATATCTATTAATTTTTTACTGATAAAAAAATTAAATAAAAAGGTTCATTATCTTCATTTAAAAAATAAAATAATTACTTCTCTGGAAGTAATTGAAATGGTTTTTCAAGAGTCCAATGAAAATTTAATTGAGATTGAAACGAAAAGCTTTGATAACATCCAGTAGTGAATAATTTGGTTTCTTCATTTTACTGCTCACTCCGGAGCACTCAGAATGCGGGAAGGGGAGGTTTGTATTTGATTTAACAGTAAAATTGTAGTTTTCCTTATAAATGTTATTCAGTATCAATCGATCATTGATACAATTGAAGAACTTTATGAGATAAAAATAGCATTAAATCTCTTCAAATAATTGTTTCAATGTTCAATTCTCAAAAATATTTGGGAGATAATCCAGAAAAATATTTATCTGCATTTCTAAAATATATATAGTATGAATAGAATCTTCATTGGTTTTTTTTTTCAAGTTACAGTTTTCTTATTTCTCATAATTTACCCATATTACGATGTAGTTCTATGCACACTGAATCATGAAATGTCCATTATTATCGCGTGTCCCCAAAACAAATAAATATGAGTACATAAATTATTATCACCTTTACTATTTTGTTATTTGTGGTATTTCAAAAAGAACATAGTTACAAAATCTGAAATTAAATTAAATCTGGATAACTATGAAAAATTATACTATCACTAAAAAAATAATAGTATTCACATCCTTGCTTCGACTTCATTTTTCCATCACTTTGCAAACTACTCCATAATTAATTATTATTATTATTCGGGCAAAATTTTAATAAATTGTTTTCATCATGATGAATGGCCCATAATTGAATCTGCCTAAAAAATCCCGTAGAATGAAATATTTTGAGAAATTTAAAGAAAAAAATCATAGTAAAATAAATATTGTTGGTTCCGAATAACTATAATATCCATATTCCAATTTGTTTGGATTTCGTATATCGTTTGCGTTACAGATATTATTCGAATGATAAAATTCTAATATAACATAAAATATCAAATTAGTTTTTTCTATTAATAACTATATCTTAAAACGAGTTAAGTGTGAAATACTCGGTCCCCTCTGGTTTTAATTGACTCGAGTTTGATCCAAGTATTCCCTAATATATATTATAGATAATATATAATATAATGTAATCCCTAAGATATATAATATGTATAAATATTTATTATCAGCATACTTGCTATTTTTTTGATATGGAACTCGTTTAAGCTTAGTTAGACCAAATTGATTTGGATCAGGCGAAAACAGAAACGCTTTTCTTCCTCAATAAATAAAAAATTATAAAACATTTATGAAACAAAATAGAATGAAAGAGGTATATCATTTGATTAAGAGATAAACTTACAGTTGCCACTGCTGAAATTATAAAATCGTGAACAATTAGCTAGACCATAAAAAATGTCACTTTTTACGACCCACCAGGGTCTCACTCATATTTTTCGTTATCATGTTTTATATTTTAACTATAGTGTTTGTTATAAAATAAAATAGCATCGACGCGTGAAACGTTTCCGAGTATTGTTACTTGCAAAATATTACTATGAGTAATTTTAAAAATTTGATATTATAGTTATTCGGAACCAACAATATTTATTTTACTATGATTTTTTTCTTTAAATTTCTCAAAATATTTCATTCTACGGGATTTTTTAGGGAGATTCAGTTACGGGCCGTCGATTCATCATGATTAAAACAATTTATTAAATTTTTGTCCGAATAATAATTATTAATTATGGAGTAGTTTGCAAAGTGATGGAAAAATGAAGTCGAAGCAAGGATGTGAATACTATTATTTTTTTAGTAATTTATTTTTCATAGTTATCCAGATTTAATTTAAGTTAGCTAATTTGAATAGTGAAAAATGAAAATTTAGATCGGTTTAAAAAAAATCCCTTTAATTTCATCCCAAACTCTTCAATCCCATACACAGCCCTCGAAGAATGTTGTCGTAATTGGAGGATTAAAATAAATTCCAACAAATTCCATCAAATTACCTTTACCCTACGTCGTAAACCTACTGACTGCACTACAGTATACTTCAATAATGTTGCCCTTACCCCTGTTGATCAGATCCGCTGCCTTGGACTACATCTGGACAAACGACTGACCTGGGATCCTCACACAAGACTGAAAAGACAGGAAACTGCACGTCGATTTCGACTATTACAACACTTACTAGACAAACGGTCCAAACTTCCAATTCATTACAAAAGACTGATTTACACGACAATTATAAGGCCTATCTGGACATACGGCGTTGAGCTCTGGGGCTCCATTAAACCTTCGAATTCCTCTCGTATCCAATCCTTACAATCCAAATCATTACAAATCCTTTGTAAAATCCTCAATGCCCCCTACTTTGTCACATATAAAATCATCCACAAAGACCTTAATGTTCCATTTGTAACCGATCTAGCCCGAACCAGATATCAATCCTTCCATTACAAACTCCCTAACCACTCAAACCCATTAGTTTCTAATCGTCCTCTCTCTTTTATTCCGGACAATCCTCCGAGGTGTCTGAAAAGAAGATGGCCTCGAGACATTATATTGTAAAAATGTTTGTAGATTGCTACCATTGGGTAGTTTCTCTACATGCTTGTACCATACCATTATGATTTCCTCAAATTTACTTGATGTATTTATGTACAGTTGTAAATATCAATAAATAAATAAAAAAAAAGATCGGTTTAAAAAATTAATTTTTTTTTAAATGATTTTCTCGTGATTAATCGTAACTTTTCCATATAACGAGTTGAGTAGATATAATGATGCTTTGTTAGAATGCATTGCTTTCCATTAAGAGAGATAATCATAGAGTGGCTATTGGAGGCTGCCTTAGAATTTCCCGGGATCTACTCCAGGGGAATTGGCCTCCCGTGGGAACTGGAAAGGTCTAGTAGCTTCCACTTGAAGGGATTGCTTTGTATAATCCTATCTTCCTCAAATATGCCTTCTCGAGTACTTCTCTTATATATTGTTGATGCCTCATCTCACATGTATTAAACATATAAAGTGCTATGTACAAACCAATTGAATCGTTTATTTTACAAAGGAAATGAGTTCCAAAAAAATGTGAGTATTCTAGAAAAAAAATTAATTATCACTACAATTTAAATATTTGAAAATCCCAAAATTCAATTATGAAATTCTAACACAACTTTGTTTAATTCTTCAAAGCTTCTTGGCCCTTCCTAGGAGAGATTAGAAATTTCAAATGTAGCCGTTTCTAAAATTATTAACTCTGCAAATTATTTGTTAAAAAATATATCTTAAATTCGTTAATTGTTGTATTTAAAAGACAAGTTCTCTTTTTTTTTTTTTTTTAATTCGTCATAAGAAGACCCGTACAAAAGAGCCATATCGTTTACTACAACTCCGAATGAATACTGAGGCAATGTATGGTAAGCACTCGCTCGGTTTCGCGAGATTGGGGTTCCTTCGAATTCGTTACTTCGCCTAAGGCCTCACATCCACTGGAACCGAAAAGTTGGGAAAATGTGTAAATTGAATTTGGTTGACTAAGCGTGGACATGGACGAATAGTTGCAACTGGAGGAGGATAACAACATCGTACACTGGCGTTCGTCCGTTTTCTTGTGTAGTGTGCTGAACTGCAAACCGATCCAGTCAGTATTTTTCGTGTGAACAGCTGCATTTTCACATATTTTCTTATGTATTTGTTGCTTTTGCATGCGGTAGTATCTCCAAGTGACGAAATTTACCAAATTGTAGTTTTCCAAAAGAATAATATTCACCCACACTTTTCTTCTATGGTGTCTATGGAAAGTTCACGTATGTGATGTTTTAATAGCAAAAAACTCGCCGTAATTTTCCAAATCTGGGCCGACCGAATCCGTACTAACGAAAACAATAATTAAAACCTGACCTCAATTCTTCATTACAACTTTAATTTTTAATTTTCTTATTCAACTAATACTCATATATGAATCCACTGACATTTTAGGAATTGCAAACGAATTTCATATTCCTTCTTCCTGCAATAATTAAATTAAATACTTTTGATTTGAATGAATGGTATGACATCTTCACTGTCCCCGTTGCCTTGTTTCCTTCCATTTGCAATAGACGGTCTACCGTCATTATCATGAAGAATTAGTTACCAAACAACTTTTAATTCCGAAACATATTGGTTTATTCAATTAATAAGTAATCACATATTGTTAACTAAATGATCTGCATTTTAAATGCTGAACCCACCATACTAAATATCTAAGATACAATATGCAACCAATGAATGGTCATTGCATCCAAAAGAACAAAATTTGTGTGAACAGTTATTAACATTAATTAGTTGAGGCTGAAAAAAAATTATTTTTGTTGGATTACATAAATCAGTGAGATTCTGAGAATATTTTGAAACAATTTCAACTCAAATCCAAGAAAAATTATAACCCGACTAGAGGACACAGTGGTTGATAGGAGAGAGGGAAACCTATTTTTAGAGGTACTGGAAAAGGTTTTCTGTGTTACACTATTCATAGTTAGATTAGTTATTGAATACACTTTACTAATTTAATCAGATATATTTCAATTTATACACTTGTAATGAGCCCATCAATTCCTATCATTGCATCGTGTTTGATTATAGAGGAAACATTTTCTGTATTATTATTATTATTTCCAT
>NW_027106355.1:178862-182940 GCF_000696795.3 Halyomorpha halys | reverse complement strand
AAAATACATAAAAACTAGTGATCATTTTTCCTTTTCACCTAGAGAATTTTAACAATAAGTAAACAGTACGAAAGAAAAAAAAATGTTTGGAAGTATTAAAATGTTTTCCCGTAACAGGCAATTGCAGAACTCCCACTTTAAGAAAGTCTAATGTTTTTTTTAAATTTTAAAAATAATAACAAAAATTAAGTTTATTTTTTGTTAGAAAATACATTAAAACTACTGATAATTTTATACTTTTCACCTCGAGAATTTTAACAAAAAGTAAGCAATACGAAAGAAGTAAAACAATACTAGAAATGTCTTGAAGGATTAAAATATTTTCCAGCAGCAGGCAGTTGCAGAACCCGCACTTCCAAAAATTCTAATATTTTTCTTAAAAGTAGAAAAAGGAAAAAATAAAGAAAAAAAACGGAAATATCTGAAAATATTAAAACGTTTTAAGTCTACTATTGTTGTTTTTAAATTTTAAAAAGAATAAAAATTTTATTTATTTATTGTAATTTACAACTGTACAAAATAATACAACAGGTAAATATGTAGTATGTTTCATATACACTTGAAAATCTTGGGAAGGAACCACCCATTGGTGGTGAATAAAAATTAAGTTTATTTTCTAGGTTTTTTTTTTTTACATAAAAACTAGTGATCATTTTTTCTTTTGACCTAGAGAATGTTAATAAAAACTAAACAGTACGAAAGAAAAAAAAAATTCTAGAAATGTCTGGAAGTATTAAAATGTTTTCCGATCGAGTAGTTCCGACTGAGAGTATCTCATCTCTTGACACTTGATTTTCTTCACGGGCTGCTAACTTGGGAAACTCACTATCTCCCTCCCCCTTTCAATCTCAAACTTTTCTATACTCTTTCGAATCGTAAGAAAGTCAGGAAATTTTGCAGTTTCTCCTGAATTGAATAAAAGTTTAACTGCTTCTTTAATTTGTTTATTCCTCCCCTTGTTAACCTTTTTAGTCCTTTTTTTGCTTTAATTTAGTAACATTGTCAGAAATTCAGATTAGTAAAAATCAGTTTGAAAATAAACAAGAAAAATAATTAGTTCTATTTAAAAAATCTCGATTGACATTAATGAAGAAATTATTAATTGGAATTGCTCTAACGAAAAAAGGAGCATTACATCAAAATGTTCAACCGTTTAAACTTTATTTAGATAAAAAAAATAATCAAGAAAGTCTTATTGAAATTTGTAGCAAACCTGGATTCGCGAACATGGCCGTTATAATTGAAAAGTCAATGTATCTATTAAAAATAAATAATGACTCAAAAAAAAGATTGATTTTTAATCCAATAGAATTTGTTTAATTTTATGAGGCTAGATAAATTGTATGTAAGAAGTTTTATTTTAGTCAAACCCCTTAAAATACACGTATTTTAGGGGGAATAAAACCACAAAATTTGAACACAAATGGAATAAAAGCATAAAGTATAAAGGCATAATCTCATCAAGGCAAAATTCAATTAAGAATATTAAAAATAACGAGTCAAATGGTCTACACAGTTCAACTGATATTGCATTTAAAATTAAAGAAGAATTCGATGATTGATTAGAGTTCAGATAAAGTATGAAATGAGAACCTTTGGTGTTAAGAGGTTTTTTTTTCAGCCTTCAATTGGACGAAAAAAAATCCGTCTTACCCCTGATGCACAACCTTAGTTGATTAGCCAAAATTTATAACCTTGGAAGTCATGGAACTGAATCAGAAGGAAAAAAAAAAAGGAAAACATTAAAAATGTTTTAAATGCTGTCAAATGATGCAGCTACCTTGGCTCGGTTAACATCTCTGAATTGGCTCCTAGATTTCTATAACTGAGTATAGTCCGTTGGAAAATCTTCGAATAGCTGACGAGATTATATAATAATCCCAATATTGAAAAACTGGATGATAAACAGTAACCTATCAATTACCTCCCTATTTGCCTAGAAGTAAAATTAAAAATCTGTCCAAGTAAAATTAAAAAGGGGATAGTAAGCTCGAGATTGATGTGAATAGTGGAAAAGAATGACCTAATTCAACCTTTTTCAGCCTGGATTTCGCAAAGATCCACAATAGATCATTTGTTTATATTAGAGGCTGAAGTCCAACATGCATCTATCTACGGACAACAAACGGTTTTAGTATTCTTCAACGTGATGAAGGCGTTCGACTGCATAAGCCATACGGCCATTCTTCGCAAATTAAGACTGGGAGGAATCAGTGGACAAATGTAACGCGCAAAACGTCATTTCAGAGTTGGTGGAGAATGTGCAGTCAATGGTGTGCCTCAGGGTTGCGTTCTTAGCCCAACTCTATTCTTTCCTGCGATAAACGATTCAGGACACAACTTACCAAGAAGCGTCAAACCTTCAAGGTTAGCAGATGAATTGAAGATTGTTTACTGGACTGAGAATTAATACCATCAAAAATATGTTAATAAAACCCATCGATAGAAATTATTACTGGTCCATATCTGTAGGGAAAATGAACTAATCCACGTAGAGAAAACATTATGTATCCAGTTAAAAAGTCTCCGCACCCTTCTCTTCCGAACTACACCTTACAGGAAAATTTACCGGTTCCGTACACAAATCACAACATATATCTAGGTAGTGTTATATTATATATTATATTATGTTATGTTATATTATATTATCGAAATTCATGAACATATCTTATAGTATATATTACATAATATATTCAAACTGATATACAATTATAAAATATAGGTTTCTAGTGATTTGTATTTGAAATAAAAGTTTATTTTTTTTTTATTTTTTTTAGAAAATGTGGTTTCAACACGTGTGGCCATGTCTGCAACAAGAGATGAAAACTCAAGAGGTTCTTGCAGCAGTTCTCCAGCCTATCATATTTATAATAGGAGAATGCAGTATAGACGAATACGAAGATATTATTCTTCCGGCCTTCAGGTAATTTATAATATTTATTAGAATGGCGTAAATAAAATCTCCCATTACGTAATAGCTTAATTTTTTTATTATTTCTATTATAGACATATAAATACAAACTTCTTCAAGGTCAACTTTACCAGATACGTAAAAAATTTTTATAGATAACATAGAAATTAATACATGAAAAATTTACTAACTTTGATTTAATTGATAGCTTCAATTATCATTGTGCTTTTCATGCATTTCGATACATCTTAGTCCTCGTAATTTCCATTTTATTTGGTAATAACCCTTGTATATTAACCAATCGAGCTAATAGTTACATAATGATATAGCAGGCGCTGTATATGAAGCAAACAAACCATTCGGAACGTTTTTGTTTAATTAGAATACCTCTCGTAGTGTATTTGTGGAAATGATGGTTTACTCAAAAATATCTCTATTTATTTTCAAAACATATAATTTAATTATACCAAAGTTATGTTAGTATTTTTCATTATGTCAAAGTAATGTTAGTATTTTTCATTATACCAAAGTTATGTTTAGTTTCTTTCTTTATACCAAGGCATTGTTTGTATCTTTCTTTATGCTAAAGTAATATTTTTTATTAACTATGAAAAAGATTACTTTGGCATGGAGATAAATTTGAGTCGATCTCTGTAATATCTAAGGCATTGCAAAATGATATATTAGTTTCAAAATTTGCACTATATCAAAGCATGCAGGTATTATTATTATAGACCCCTCAATAGCTTTTGACTCCGTTTGTCATAACGAGAACAATATACCCATCTTTAAAATCAGTTTTAAGTCACCGTAGTTAATCTTTGATTATAGCTAAAATCTATTTGAACCCTATTCTTCTAACGGCAACATATCTACAATTTTTTTTTTACTATTATTTTGTCTTTCTGTGTTATATAAGTATTTTGTAACGATAAGTTTCGGTCTGTACGACATTCATGACATTTTTTTAATTAACAACGACTGTCCTCACTCGGTTTGTCAATAAACTGTATCAGTTAAAGTTTAATCCATGATTAAATAGAAAAAACGGTCGTTTAGATTTTACAAACCATCTAGACTGAGAAATCGATTGTACCTTGTCTGAAGCTAACATCGAACTCGACACCGGGTGTTAAGAAAATAAATAAAGAATTCAAGAAGACAATA
>NW_027106355.1:176296-176797 GCF_000696795.3 Halyomorpha halys | reverse complement strand
TGACAAGACTGAGAATAGGTCACACGAGGCTCACCCACTCCTATCTTATTTCAAAAGAAACGCCTCCGAATGCCAGTATTTCAACAACAATCTAATAATAAGCCATGTTTTCCAACGATGCTCATATTTCACACCACACCTCAATAGCTTAGGCTATAATAATTTATTTAAAAATAATAATAATAATTAAAAGGCTTTTTTAAACTTCTTTTAGTGATAAATAAATCAATACAGTACTAATGATCTGTTCTCTATTATCATTCATAATATAGAGAACATTCATTTATTTTCAACAAATAAAATTCGAAAAGGACCATTAAATTTCAAGTAAACCACAAATTAATAAGAAGACAAATTGAACTATAATGCACTACAAAAAAGACAATGCAAAAATAAATTATAACACAAATTACAACTATTCCAATAATTTAGCTTAGTCACATTCATTCTATTGAATTATGTTTGTGTAAACAGGTCTAATCTGTTTGTCTTTGAACCACA
>NW_027106355.1:168237-175993 GCF_000696795.3 Halyomorpha halys | reverse complement strand
GAGAGAGAGTTAAAACTTAAATTAAAGGATTTTTTTTTTCATTTTTAGAGTGAATCAAGTAAAATTGTTAGTTTCGCATAAGCCAAAGGTGAACACCATCCCTAAAAAAGCACTTTCCAGAAACAAGGAATATAATTAGTATATAATTCAAGACTAAATTAAACATGGGGATAAACAAGTAACCTTATGTATTTGGCCATATGGGATCAGTCAGATTATATTTCAGGAAAGATTTATGTCCAAAGGAGCCCTAGTTCATTAAAATAATTGCATATTTTTAGAAAGCTGATAGGTTCCAGAACCAGGAATTTATTTCGGTTAATCAATTCATGGAGAGCAGAGTGGCTCAGTGGGTAAGGTATGGAGCTACTTATTCCAAAGACTCGGGTAAGAATCCGGCTGTAGCAGATACTAATTTATTCTGTTGCTGTAGTCGTGACTCAACACTACATGTTCGAGAATTACTCCGGGGTCCAATCAGCCTCATGAAATGGGTACCCTAAATTGGAAAAAAAATCTGGCGGTTGAGCATGATCATGAACTAATCACCTCCTTGTACAACCGTTGTTCAAGAAATCGTACCCTACAAAGTACTAAACTTCTGACCCTTCAGTGGTACAGATTTTCATTTTTTTTTTTTTTATATTGTTAAAGGAAGTGATAATTTTTTTGTACATATTTACATCTCAGTTATTTTCTATTATTAGTAATAAATTTAAAATCTAGTTGATTTTATATTTACTGACTAAACATTTTTGAGTTATCAAATTTACTTTCAACTTAATTAGTTAATTTTTTTTTTTAATTTTTATTTAACCATGGATTGAGTGTTATTGGCAAATTTATTCGTATAATTGATTCTTACAATGTACCTCATTTCATTCCATAGTGTCTGTATTAAGTCATAAAGACATGACATATACCACGTGAATATAGATGCCCAATTTGGTAGGACGCCAACAAAGGAGTACTCACATAACCACCAAAACAACATTCAAATACCACTCCATACAACGCCCACAAGTACCACACGTAAAAGCCTCAACCACAAAACACGGAATACAAGCACCATGACACTCTATAGATATATACAACCAACCAACTCTATCTCAGCTTTAACATTTTTTATTGATTTTTCGACCTTTTATCTCTGGCAATCGTTACTCTATCTGCAAAGTATATAGTATATATAGTATACATACATATATTAGTTATATTCATATAAAATATTTTCTTTATTAATCTCATAGTATTATAACATTCTTTAACGTTGTAATCTACTAAATATCTTAAGAATTGATACCCCACCAACAATCCATTGTTAGAAAATCTTTATCTAACAGGTGGTACTACTTTTACTTATATGTTAAAAATAAACATTAAAAGTAAATTTTAACCTCCTAAGATTGAGAAACATTAAACTCAGCTTTGTTTTTTTAAATATTTTTTCTTGTTGTTTATATTGCATAAACTTAATCCAGTACAAAAATCTATACTAAATTTCATTTTAAAAAAATTAAAAACAATAAGGACTCGCATTTCTATACAATTTATAGAAATTAGGTTATATCAATTTTGTTCTTAAATGTGTTTATTTCACTCAAATAAATATTCACTCATAACAAGGAAAACTTATTTTTTATTATTCACCGTTTGACTAGATGAGGGCATATTGTAATTTCCTATTGAATTTGAAGAAATAAAATTAATATAAAACTTCTTTTACTTCCTTTTCATTGACTTTGAAGAAACCTACAATATGATACCTGATTAAACCAGCATAATAAGCAAATTTTTATATAATAAGTCCAAGAAAAAAGAATAAAGGAAAATAAGTAAATTGAAATTTAATAAACAAAAAGAATAATTTTAATTTTGAAATGAGAGAAATTACAAAAGGGACTGATACGGAAAAAAATGGTAAATTAAATAAAATTAAACTTGAATTAAATCAAGTAAAAGGAATTTTCCTTTTGAAAACATTTAGCAATAATGTTCAAATTTTTCAAGCTATAATAATTTATTTAAAAATAATAATAATAATAATTAAAAGGCTTTTTTTAATTTCTTTTAGTGATAAATAAATCAATGCACCACTAATGATCTGTTCTCTATTATCATTCATAATATAGAGAACATTCATTTATTTTCAACAAATAAAACTCGGAAAGGACCATTAAATTTCAAGTAAACCACAAATTAATAAGGAGATAAATTGAACTATAATGCACTACAAAAAAGACAATGCAAAAATAAATTACAACATAAATTACAACTATTCCAATAATTTAGCTTAGTCACATTCATTCTATTGAATTATGTTTGTGTAAACAGGTCTAATCTGTTTGTCTTTGAACCACACCAACATTACAATAATTACAGATTCATTGAGCTCGATAAAAGGTTTAGATTGTATGTATCCAGAGCATCTGAAAATTCCTTGCATCCATTTTCACTTAAAAACTCTACACAATATGGGTGTCAGTTACATTTATATGGGTTCCAAGCCATGTAGGAATCGCAGGGAATGAACGAGCTGATCACAATCTTTTTTGGAACGAAAGCCCATTGAATAAATTAAAAATTATTAAAAAGGATGTCAAGCCCTGGAGTACCTTCAGTCGCAAATGCCGTAGAGAGGAGGTTGTATTGGCAAGACTGAGAATAGGTCACACGAGGCTCACCCACTCCTATCTTATTTCAAAAGAAACGCCTCCGAACTGCCAGTATTTCAACAACAATCTAACAATAAGCCATGTTTTCCAACGATGCTCATATTTCACACCACACCTCAATAGCTTAGGACTAAACCAAGATATCTCAAAAACCCTTGGAGACGATGATAAAGCAATAAAATTGGTGTTTCAGTTTTTAAAATCTCAAAAATATAATCTGATCGGAAGGAAAAAAAGTAATAATAATAAAATAAAAATAATCAAATTAAAAAACAAATAAAATTTAACGAATATTAGCAAAATTAAATAAAATATAAATGGCGTTGATGACCAATGAAGTTTGGCACCACTAAACAAAAACAAACAAACAGGTCTAATCTACCACTGGATCCATTAAACTTTTTAGATTTTAATAAAACATTTGTTCGTAAATAAATTATTTCATGTAATAATGATTAAGAATAAGTTATTTTATTCCTGACACGAATATCTTTACTCAAAAGTATATATTATATACAGTATATATGCATTTGATTAACTTTAGTGGAGTTTTTAAGAGGCACCTCTTATAAAAGTATACATCGACACAGTAATCCCGAGACTGGGTGAATAATAAAACAGGTTTTTTATTGACAGTGGCATATATTAAGAATTCCTTCTGAGCGGAATAGAAACACGGGGAATAACGAAGTTTATGTAGCATCCAATTTCCCGGGACATAACATCTTGAACTATATTTTACTCCATATATCTCTTCGAACTAATACTACTATCTGTAAGTTATAAACAATGCATACGTATATTTCATCTTATCACTTGAATATATGTCTAATGAAAGTTATTTTTAAAGTTGTATTGTTTATTTAAAAATTTTATACTTTATTCTTTAAGAGATCCTAAGTACTTTTTTTATAATCATATGGCAAGAGTACAATTTAATTTGTGAGTGAGTGAGAGAATATTTTTTGGCATTCTAGGCTTAAGGGAGAGTACTAGTTTGAAGTGGGTGGGTACTTGGCTGTTTGTTGACTAGTGGCGTTAGAACAGCTGCATCTAAAGAAATTTTGTTGACTTAAGATGAGGCTTTGATTGAAAACTTCTTAATTAACGTTTCTTCTAGGCTGTTCAGCAAATCTGTCAAAAAGGTGAAGTAAAGACAAATTAACATTCTGCCAGTAGGGGGTAGCATTTGTTGTTTCCAGGCACATCATGACGGAGACTTACACTAAATAAAATGCTTTGAAGCGTTACAGTGGAGAAGTCAAGATGTGGTAGGCACTACAGTAACTGACAACTCCAGCAGAAAAAACATTTTTGTTTAGACCTCACTATCACACTTTTTGAAGTAGGTGGTTTGTAAACGCAGAACATGATTGAAAGCATTCTTGGAATTAGACGCTCTAACTTTAGCCAGGCCGCTAGACTTTCATCTTCGGGAGGGCGTGGATGGGAGTGACTAGGTAGACGATTGGTCGTAGTGATCCATTTTGCTAATTCATGGGGGCTACCAAGAAGATTTCCGCCGTATACTAAATAGGGAGTGTCAAGATTCATTTTTCGGGGCTGCTGAGAAATAAATATTAACTGTCTTACCCATTTAGAGTCCCAAAAAAACAAATCTCGAGGCACCTCTCCAAATTTTTAAGGAATACACTTTAGTTATTAAAAAATGCGTGCAGCAGAAACAGAAACGCCATATTTAAATGATAAGTTTGATTTGGTATTGATGCTTTAGATTTTTCGGTATAGAGCGGAATATTCAATTTAAGTCTCAAACCGTGGATGCTTGATAGCATCGATGACTGGCCGGTTTGTAACTCCGAAAAAAAAAAAAGATTTTTACTTATTAGAATAAAATATTTTGGAGATCGGACCTGCTCTCATGAACAATTAGCCAGTTTTTTTGGTTTTTTTCGTACCCTCCATTGAAAATAAGGAATACTTATGTACAATGATGTCAGTTGAAGTGTGCTGCTTTCTTCTACCCATGGGTAACAATTAGCCAGTATATTAAAAAGCTCTAATTGGAGCGCTCTTAGCAACTATGTTCAACGGGCTGCGATGGAAAGAGTTTGGTTAGTTAGCATGTGAAGGATAAATGTTTTATTTTTTATTTATTTATTTATTTAATGTAATCTACAACTGTACAAAATAATACAGTAAGTAAATATGTTGTATGTTTCATATACACTTGAAAATCTTGGGAACGAACCACCCATTGGTGGTACTTCAAACATTAATTTAAATTAGAAGGTTCTTTGGCCTTCTTCTTTTCAGATGCCTCTGAGGATTATCAGGGATTTTTAAGAATGAAAGATTAAGAATTAATGGGGGATAAATGCAATACCAAATTTTGTTACTATTGCTTTGTTTCTTTAAACATATATACTGTATTGTTATTTTAAATTATTGACTTGCTAAAAGTATTGTTTTAAAGCATATAACTTATTTATTATATATTTTTTTAATCACACAGGTTTCGACGAACGGTATTTGTCCATCATTCATTTGTTTTATTTATTTAAACAGATCTTTTTTTTAAATAAATAAATAAACACATTTTATTCATTCATAATAAAAAAAAATGTATGCAAGCTGTATCAGAACATGAAATTAATTTATTTCTTATAGAGGTTATCACACCGAGTGAGTTGTAGAGTTCAATTTCATTAATTTTAAACGTACACTAAATTTAAGCATTTCGGCCCTATTTGTTTTTTATATTGTCATAAAAAATAATGAATTATAATTGATTACTGTGTTATGTATCGGGTTATCGAAACATAAGCTTTTATATAATTGAACTCACAAATGCAATAAAGAACTGAAAGATGTATTCAGGGGAAAGAGGGTGACCCCTCCGGAAAAAATTTAATATACCCCCTCACGAGTAGCAGGTATATTAATTTTATTTAGGTATTCGTTTTCTTTTTTTTTAATGTAGGTGAAAAAAAATAAATATGTACCTCATAAGATTTTTTTGTGACATATTTTGTATTTAAAAATTACTCTAAAATAATTGTAACTACTTCACTTTAATTTTCTCGTGGGTCGTGCACCTTACTTTGGTTACTTTCCTACCATAATCTTCAGTGGAGTTATGTTTTAGCATAAAAATATTCTTAAAAGTATGGATTTCTCAGCCGAAATTATTATCGTAAGTAGATTGTGAAATGGACTTACCTTCTGCTGGAGAAAGGATGCGCGTGGACAAGTTCTTTAATTACGACAACCTGCCTTGGAAATGGTAAAGAAACGCTCGTGAAATAAAGTATCGATGCACTTGTTTTTTACTGGCCAAATGTTTGAGATACATCTATCGATAAACAGAGCGATGTGTACAGTGTGGTCTTGTGTTTGAGATAGACCAGTAGGAATTTTTTTTTCTAGTTATTACATTTTTCCTCGAAACGAGGTTGCCTTTATGGTACAAGAGCGGGGAAGAAAAAAAGGCAGTTATTTCACCCCAGTTTTCGGTTACTTTAATGAAAACTAGGTATGATTACTAGTCAAAATTGATGAGTCTGCCAAGTATAGGAAGGGGGAATAAAAAATGGCGGTTGTTCCAAAACCTTTAAAAAAATATTAATTTTTCATTCGGAGGCCTATATCATAAAAACTAACACAACACTAGAAAATCTAAGAGAACATTATTTAGAGAAGAGTACATTTTCTGAAATATTAGCCCTAAAAGAGCTATTTACGTCCAATAGTTCTCGAGATATAGCTTTTTAAAAAGCAAACTTTCTTAAAAATCTACTGAAGGATTAGTAGTTAGTTAATTTATTTTGAGAAATCTATATCTCAGGAACTATGAGACTATAAAGAAGTTTATGACCTTTACCTTCGTAGGAATAGTATTTTTCATAATATTTGCTAAAATAAATTGATTTATAGTTGTTCGGACAAGAAATTTGATTTATGAAAAACTTCATTTCAGAAACCATTGGACGTACAGATATTTGCCAGCGCTCAAATTAAAGATTAAGTTAAGGAAGTTAAATTTATTACAAAATAGTTAATTATGTTTATCTTTGTAGGAGTAGTAGTTTTTATGATATTTGAAAAAATAAACTCACAAAATGTTAATTTCTAATTGTTCGTATAAAATGTCGGATTTTTGAAAAAATATATCTCTAGATCCATAAGACACACATATGTCTGCTAACACTCAAAATAAAGGAAATTTAACTTACTATGAAGTAGTTTATTACACTTATCTTCGTAGGGGTAGTAGTTTTTATGATATTCACAGATGAATATAGATTTGGAAAATGAAAATTTGTCCGAACAACTATAAATCAATTTATTTTAGCACTTTTCATGTAAACTATTACTCCTACGAAGATAAACCTCATAAACTACTTTATAGCTCATTAAACTAGCTTTAATTTGAGTGCTAATAGACATCTTTACGTCAAATGGTTTTTGAGATATAAATTTTTCAAAATAAATTCACTAACTACTGATCTTTCAGGATGTCCCATACAACATTTTTCTGAAAAGATTTTTTAAAAAGCTCTATCTCGAAAAATATTTAACGTAAATAATGCTCATATTTTAGCAAATTTACTTTTCTTTAAATAATGTTCTCTTAGATTTTCTAGTGTTGTGGTAATTTTTAAGATATAGAGCTCCGAATGAAAAATTAGTGTTTTTTTAAGATTTTGAAACTGCTGCCATTTTTATATTCCCCCTCTCTATACTTGGCAGACTCATCAATTTTGGCTAGGAATTATACATAATTTTTATTAAAGTAATGAAAAATTGGGTGAGATAACTGCCTTTTTTCTCCTCTTGGGCTCTTGTACTATTTTATTTGGCTTCTTCTAATGTGTACAGTTAGGAACTCTTTTTATACTCATATCTGTAAGTATCATTTATTGTTAAGTTCGGTTAATAGCTCTTTACTAGTTAATATATTTTATATTGAATTTAAAGAAATTAATTTAGCACTAATAGTTTTTCGAAAATTCATACCATCATTGTTTTTCATCTATCACTCCTTCAAAAACCTTAGGTAAAAGTACTAAGACATAGGTATAATTGATCAGTACAACCATTTTTTTTACCTTGATGAT
>NW_027106355.1:163262-167509 GCF_000696795.3 Halyomorpha halys | reverse complement strand
ATCCAATGTGAAGTTAGCCCCCCATCGTCAAATTTTTGTAAATTTTTATAGTTCTATTAGCCTCCCCTATGAGTTCTAAAAATTATTTTTAATAAATTTATTATTTTTGTTTGACATTTATTGTACTATTGATAAGAGTAAACTATAATAATTAGTGGAGATTGTTACGGAAATTTCACACAATATTCAGTTAGAATTGTTATTCCTACGTGGGTTGAAACGTCAGTAAAACATAAATAAAAAATTCTATTTTTTCATTGTGTGTGCATGCAGATAGTCAACATTGTGTGGAACCCAACCATCGTTTGTTACATTCAATTCCATTCAAGTCCCACATCCGTAATAGGATTACCAGTGATAATGCGATTAAGGTGGCCATCAACGACTAACGAGCCGGTATTCACTTTAAATGCGATTTGCTGAAAGATTTTTTGTTTTGTTTTTTGGCTGAAAATGTTAGATTAGTAACTAACATGTGCATGTCAAATCCAATTTCATACACGATTGCGATTTAAAGGCTTTAACTAATTAGAGTCATGATTGGTAACTGCTGGAGCTGGAGGGAATGGGGTGGTCGTAAAATGAACCATGAGGGGATAAAAAAAAAAACAGCAAATGAGAACTCGTAGGTAAGTGAAATTGATGATTAAGCACTTAAGAGTTTTGAAACAGAGTAGAGTGGATTTTAAGAGGATATAAGAGAGATTGGCCATGGGGAAGATCAAAGAGATCAATTATAGGAAGAGACTTCAGCTCCCACTTAAAGCCGCTCTATAATCATTATCGCTCGTATTTTCTTTTTTAAAAAGGGATTTTCCCCCTTATTTTGGAAACAATTATCATATAAGAGATTGATTTGTAAAATGAATTTCGTTTGTCAAGAGCTCAGAATAAAAGGAGCTTAAGATATTATCTGCTATACAGGTCAATGAATATAGGGGAAGGTTCTGACAACATAGATTATCATGAGTAAATATATTTTCTCTTATATTTTGAACAGCAAGCAATCACTATAAAATAAAGAAATACTATTACATTATATTACGTAGTAATAATATTCTTGTTTAAATAAAATAAAACAATCCAATTTGTTGAGTGATAGAATATATCAACAAAGCAATAATATAAGAAACAAGAAGGATTCCAATAAAACAGCACTAGAAAAGCATGGAACTAAAAAGAAACAAATTCAACTTTGATAATACAATAATTTTACATAAAGAAAATAATGCATTCAAAAGGAAGATATTTGAGTCTATTTATATATCAGCAATATCAATCATACGGTGAATTTTAAAACAGACATAAGAAATATGAGTCAACACTATGCAGAGATTTTAACCAAATTAATTTATGAAAAAATATGAGTAAATGCTATGTTGTTATTTATAATTAACCTTTGTATAAATTTTAATAATAAATGAAAGAAAAATTTGGCCAAAATACTGTTTGAAATAAATGAATTATATGGCTGATCTGTGTGTTTATTTAGTCTTGTTTAGAGGATGTTAGTTTGTTAATAGCTCATCTGTAAGAGCTTCAGATAGGCCAGACCTGAGTGTAAGGAAGGTTAAAAATATTGTATTATAAGAAAGTGATATAGTACAAAGGTTGTCTGTAATTTAAAGTACTAAAATAGGTAGTATGCTCCTTACATTGTCACGAATTAAGTCATCCATCAGGACCTCAATATCTCCTATGCTGTCGATTTGGCCAGAACCAGATACCAATCCTTCCATGATAAACCTCCCAACCACCCAAATCCACTCGTTTCTAACCTGGTTTCTCCTTCATTACCTAATAATCCTCCTAGGTGTCTGAGAAGAAGATGGTCTTGAGATCTTCTCCTCTAGAAATGTTAATGGAATTCTATCAATGGGTAGATTCTCCACATTTTTGTATCATGTCAGTGTGTCACCTATATAAAATTTACTTGTTCAATATATTTTACACAGTTGTAAATAACAATAAATAAATTATTTTTAAAAAACGTTTTAAACATAAGTTGTTTACTACTATGAAAAATACCAGAAATTCCATTATTGACCGATAATTTTTAGATTAGGCACTTCACTATTTTTTATGTTTAAAAGTTGTATCTCAATATAGTTTACGTTCAATTTAAAAAAAATCCAGAATTTATATTCCTCCTTCATATCTTCTGACCTTATCCACATTCAAAATAGACAGTTATATTTCCCCAAATCCGTTCTTGACAATCCATTCCGTACCCTATTACCCACAGATTTATGACAAATCGTTCCCTTTATATCCACCCTCACGTATTGTATGCCCTTACTTTGCTTTAAATCAAACTTTTACTTTTTTGTGACATTTCCACGTGTAGCTTTATTTCTATAAAAAATATATATATACAATGTTAGCTCAATGATACTTTTCATGAAAACTTTATTTGAAGAATTTTCAAAGCAAATAATTTAATGGTTATCCATATTTCTTTATCAATATTAATGGCAAAGTTAAATATTACTTATTAACACTTCTGAATTTTATTTATTTATTTTTTATGATAGATGATAATTGCATTATAAATTATATAGTCTGATCGTATTTTTTCGATTGAACAACTTATAAATTCTTACTACTAAAATTTAATCAAAACGATTCTAAATCTAACTGTTTTTGGCTTAGATGGCTTCACACATTAGTGGACGATTAACTGATTCACTTAAAATTACTCCTGTATTGTTTGTTTCGTGTATAAAAAGTCCGCAAAACTGCACTGCTATGTAGGTAATGCATTCCATCTCCGTAAGGGGCTACCTACTGCTATTGCATAGCAAATAAAAAAAAAATGAATTATATAAATTTTTACAAACAAACATTTTTTAATATACTAACCTTTTACATAGGATAGTGAAATTAATTGGCCAGATGAATATATAATATATGAAGAAATTACCCTTTCTAACTGTAAAAAATGCTTATAAATTATTATAATCTCTCTTACGTGATGAAATAACGTCTGCAAAAGGTTAAATTAGTATAGCTTCATTAAATAACCCAGATTTGAAACCCAATTACTTGTCGTTTCTAAAGTCTACAGACCGAACGGGTTTTAAAACACAGGTGCGTGAAACTACATACTTTTACGTAAGTTAAAGTGATAACTAATACGTTATTACTAATTTATATTCAGTGCCAACGTTTCAGCCTAAATTATAGTCCTTCAGGACGGATACATAGAAAGTTCCATACCAAGTCTGTCTGCGTTCGAGTCGCGATTGTATTGGACTGTCCGCATTTTAAAATTCATCCTGGTACTTTTCCCGCTTAAATTGTATGCAGTCATCCTAATAGGTCGAAACTTTTGCACTCGGTTAAAAAAAAAGTTCTACTTATGATTCTCTACACCGACCGCTCACCCCGACCAACTTCTAGCTGTATTAATCAATGGTCAGGTGAATCCATTGCATTATAAAAACATTAAAGATATCTAGTTCTACCGTGGAGATTTCCTTTGGATTATTCCTTAATAAATCGGTAACGTATATGATCTGTGGTTGTCCATAAATAAGCTTACAACATAACTGATATTACAACTATTACAAGTGATGTGACAGACGTAAATGAAGCTTGCTTGCCACTGTCATCTCGGAAATGATAAAATAATGTTAGAGGGGGGAAGGTGTACGATAATCCAAGATTTGAGTAAATTCTATAAAGATGAACCCGAAAAGATTTATTTTCCTTAGTGACAATACTAAATACATTCTACCTATTATTATTCATTTTCAAATCTATGATATTTTTTCTTAACAAACAAATAATCTTTTAATATTTCGATCTCGAAAAACGTGCATTGTTTTATATAATTAATAAAACATTCCATATTTATAAACATACTATTATAGCATTTTTAGAAATGATAAAGTAGAGCGATGACTTTTTATCTTTTAATATTCATATTGTTTACAATGCGTCGGGGTCTTTCAAATATATTTTCCACTATATCCGATAGCTTGAGGTTTCCAGCATGCACACCTCAGTACAAGTTCACCAAATCTAGCGATTTGACCTTTATAGCTAAAGGTCAACTATCATATAGACACGATTCGTATCTCTCTGTCTGAGTGTAAAGTTGTGTTAGATACTGAAGAGGTCGACCGTTTGAAACATGTTCTTTATGTAGGTTTTTTTTATACCTCTTCATCAGTTGAGCGGACTTCGATGGTGAGGACAGTTCAATATTAACTAGTTTCTTTATAGTAGGATATATATATATA
>NW_027106355.1:158355-162777 GCF_000696795.3 Halyomorpha halys | reverse complement strand
TTGTAAAATTATTCATTTTATGTTATTCTGTTTATACTTTCTTTTTTATTTTCTATACTTACTGTTGTTGTTATCTTGTTCTGTTCTTAGCCCTGAAGAAGGCTAGAAACTCTAGCCGAAACGTTGGCACAAGTAAATAGTTTACACCAACTTATTTGTGTTTCACTTTGACTGCACCTCCAACCTTCTCCTTGTACGTCATCCACGGTCAATTATAGTTGACCATATAGTTATTATATGTATATAATATATAAGTAAACTCAAAGACTGCTCATTTATTGTGTACGGTACCTCTATATATTTACATTTAACAAAATATAATCAACGTATTTTAAACTTGATTTGATTTCTTTCATTATGTATGATAATAGTTCGTTCATAAATATTGCGCCTAATGTGTCGATCCACACAAAATTAGAATACACATTCCCGTCATGGAGCGGAAACGGTTACCATCAAAGTATATTTCAAGTACTTTTGGACATTCTATATGATATTCACCAAACTGTATCGAAATCAAACTCTAATTATTATGTATTCATTTAAAGTTAAGCCTCCTACTGGAAGAACACGTTATTAAACTTTCATGAAGTGCATTGGAATGCGAGGCTAACACTGCCGAAAGGTGAAAATCTGCCTAACCCTACGACTTGCAAATGCCTTTAATGTATGGTAAGTAGGTAGCAGTAGGAGTTACCCTCCTGGAGCTTTGACCTCCCCCAACAGCTATAAATACTTCCAAACTTGAGGTGTGCTCCCGAAGTGACTACTTTTAAAACAAAAATACTTTATAAATTCTTGAAATATTTCCAATAATTTTCTAACCCTAACTTCTTTAACCAATATTGTGAAATATTTTACAGAAACCTTGAAATAGAATAGAAGATAATTATCAGCTACACGATTTTTGATTTCGTATATAATATAAATAAAATAAAAATAATTGGCAATTAACTTCAGTGCGTTCCATTTCTTAAACACCTTTATTATTAAATTATTTCAAGAAATAAGCTTTTATTAATTAATCAAACCAACAAAACAAAATTAAGGTTTAATTATATTATTTCAATTTCTTGAGACAAGGTTATTATTTATTAAATAAATTAAAAATTTGTATCCTTTTTTGTCTCAACACTTTTTATTTTTCACCAGTTCAACATTTCGGCCATTTTAACCATCCCCAAGGACATCTAAATATTTAATAGCTTATATTATATATTCATTTTTAACACTTATAACAACAACATCATTCACCGATAATATGACATACCTTCAATTATAATTTCTTCAAGGTTGATACTACACAAAAAAAAAATGTACACTTAGAGGCCAATTACCAATGTCAATGATCTTCAAAACAATATTAAAATAATAAAAATTATCAAAATAATATCACAGCAGTTTCTAACAATACATTTTTAATAAAAATATTAGTTACCGACACAAAAGTGTAACTGGAGATACATCTTTGCAACACCAATACTGTCATTAGTTGTAGTTACTTTCGTGTATCTCTTAGCCCTCGCTACAAAACCTAATATTTAAAATTTTACAATATTTTCTTTGTTTATCCTATTACCTTATGTTAAAATTTATTAATGACATCACTAATAGTTAAAGAATCATAGTAATGGGTATGAATCTTGGTTTATTGTTGTTATCAGTTATTGCTGCTACATTAGTTTTAAGCATCTTGTCTACTGGGAGCGGAAAGCTGTTGCAAAATCAATTTGTCCGAATTCGCAAGGAAACGGAGGAAGAATCTAAACACGTGGTTAGGTGGATGAGCGCGTCCACTAAGCCCGAATCGTTCTTCAGTTTTCGTCCGGTGCGAACTGA
The DNA here is from genome assembly GCF_000696795.3 of Halyomorpha halys. Lineage (NCBI taxonomy): Eukaryota > Metazoa > Arthropoda > Insecta > Hemiptera > Pentatomidae > Halyomorpha > Halyomorpha halys. The sequence continues at coordinate 160,938 of NW_027106355.1, read as the reverse complement.
TCCAGTTCTGCTGAGAATTAGTTGCGAACGAGTGCAAAAACTGAGTGAAAATGGACTGTAAAAGTTAATTTAGAAGAAATGTTGTCAAGAACGTATCGAAATATGCCTTTCTTTCTTTCTTTCTCATTCAAAAATAGGAGAGGTAAAAGTCATCGTCGATTTGAAGTGCATATTACAAATGAGAAAATTCGCTAACCTCATTTCTTTTTGCGTAAATGTGTAAACGACAGACCTTGCACAACACACTAATCCGTTTAATAAAAAAAAACTGACTCGGAACCTTTTTTTAAAAAAAAAAAAATATTGTTTCTTAATATTTTATTTGTTTATGCATTTAAACTAGCCTTGATTTTCGAAATTCAGATTTTAAATCATCTTAATCCCATATCACAGTCCTCAAAGAACGGTGTCGTAGTTGGAGGATTAAAATAAATCCCAACAAATCCCATAAAATCATCTTTACCCTTCATCGTAAACTTACCGACTGCCCTACATTCTGCTTTAATAATGTTGATCTTAGACATGTCGAACGAATCTGCTACCTTGGACTACATTTGGACAAGCGACTAACCTGGAATCCTCACACAAGACTGAAAAAACAGGAAACTGCACGTTGATTTCGACTATTACAACACTTACTAGACTAACGGTCTGAACTTCCAACATATTACAAAAGACTGTTCTACATGACTGTAATAAGGCCAATCTGGACATATGGAGTTGAACTTTGGGGCACCAAACCTTCGAATTCCTCTCGTATTCAATCATCGCAATCCTTCGTAAAATCCTCAATGCTCCTTACTTTATCACAAATAAAATCATATATAAAGACCTTAATGTTCCATATGTAACCGATCTAGCCAGAAGCAGATATCATTCCTTCCATTACAAACTCCATAACCACCCAAACCTTGCTTCCTCTTCCATTCCCGACAATCCTCCGAGGTGCCTGAAAAGAAGATGACCAGGAGCCCTGCTAATGTAAAACGTCATTAGAGTGCTGTCAATGGGCAGTTTCTCTACACGCCTGTAACACTCCAATTTAACTGAGGCCAAATTTACTAAATGAATTATAATGTACAGTTGTAAATAGCAAAAATGAAAAAAATAAAAAATCTTAGTAGCTCGTAGATTTCCTAGAAACGTATTTCATTAATTGATCAAACCAAAATTTCAATGCAAAAAAGATTAGTACTTAAATTCAAATTTTCTTTATTTTTACTAATTTACGGGCTGTTCATGAATAAAACAGTAGTGTTGACGTTTAAAATCTTAATCTAATAATTATTTATTTTATTTTTCAATTTTTATTGCAGGGGAGTATTCACGATTCCTAAAACAATCCAGGCAACCGTGACTATCCTTGAAAACCTTCACATCATCCTGGAGAAGACACCGCGGGAAGAAATTAGAACAGAAGTGTTACCAATGCTTTTCAACGCTTTTGAAAGCACCACGATACAAGTTCAGGTAGTACAACCTTTAATTTTTAAAATTTACTCTATATTAGATAAATAAGTATGCAAATATTGTGATAAATATATAGGAGTATGATTCTCACCTTCAGAGTTTTCTATTTACTAGGAGTAGGAGGAGGCTCGCTCTAATGGTAGAAGTGGTATAAGGAAGCAATAAGTCTGGTTGGTAACAGTTAAGAGTCTCAAAGGAAGATACACTTCATTCCGTATACACTCTCCACCATAATTGTTCTTTAGAAGAGTATTAAACACGGTTAACTAATGACCATCACTTATCACGGTTTTGTTGGGCATAGATTAAAGTGTACTTCTCAGCTAGGATTTTTTTTTTCAATTCTGAAACTCTCTACAAATAGTTTCAGTTGGATATTAAGCTATCAATAGTATGCGAATGTTTATTATTTTTGGTATTTTTCATCTTAATAAGTCAAAATATTGGATGCAGTGAGACTGTTACACTCATCCCCCCCACCTTTTTACATATGTATATATTAATACGAAATAATCCACGATTTAAATTTGGCAATGATTTATAGCGGCGTTAAAATTCATGTTTTTTTTTCTGATCCCTCTAAAATAGAAAAACAAGAAATTAGTGAATGCTTTATTGTGGGAAAAAGAGAATAACTCTTGATGAGTATTACATTTTACTACCTTTGGTATTTTAAGGTTACCTGTGATACTTATCTGTTAATTGTAAAATGTCCATTCTGTATGGTCCTAATATTAAAGAAAGAATCCGGAGGTGAGGAGCCTCCTCATGTTGATTTTCGCATAGGAGATAGAACATAGATACAGTTATTATTAATTAGTTATTATTATTAAAGATATTATTAAAGACGAAAAATAATGATAGAAATAATACGAAAACGGCCAGAAGTCGAAGAGAAGTGTTGGGGGAGGGGAAGAGGATGCATCAGAAGATGGAGTTATAAGGTGATGTTAATAGGGTTTTCGGAACCTTTCCTGCCCTGCCACCTCGCAGGAAGGGCGAATGGGCTGATAGATTGGAATATTGGATTGAAGGAGACTGTCAAAGAATTTGATGTATCTCCGTGTGTTGTGTTGTTGTACAGTTTCTAGCTGTAGTTTGTTATGAATGTTC
>NW_027106355.1:123838-158124 GCF_000696795.3 Halyomorpha halys | reverse complement strand
ACTTACTTTTCATCTAGAGGCAAACTAAAATACATATGCAGGAATAAATCTTTTAATGTTTTAATTTGTTGTGAAAAAATGTATTGAGCTTTATTTTTTTAAAACATAAATATTACGAATTTTGGTAATAATATGAATAATGATTTTAATAAAAAAGGCTTAGTGAGCCCGAAGGTTCCATGTCGATACCACCAATAGAGCTCTCTACATTCGCGACGCATCCAAATCTGCCTGTTCAGGCTTGAAACCAATCCTCTCTCCTACGGTTCAGTCTACACCGTCGGTTCAGTGTTGATTAACATTTTTGGAATCCATTCAGCACTGAACCGTACTAGCTTACACACCAATCTTATTCACCGCTTTGCTATAATCTAAATTATATTTACCAGGTCCATTTTGTGTTGCCTTCTGAATTTGTGGTTCTCATCTTTTTATGATCCGAATATTTAACGTATTACTTTATTTTCAAAGATCTTAAGACGCTTTTCTTTCCCTAGTGCAGGGAGACACGTTACGTAAGTGAGAACTGTAGAAAGGATAATAGATAATAGAAATAACCTTTTTTTTATTGGTTTCATTCGATTTTTTTCCTATTTCTATATTCTATTTTATTTCGTGAAGTTTCTTTTCTTTTCCTTACAGTGCATCCATTCTTAGCCAATATTTCATTCTTATTTATGGTAGTTCTATTTCCTTTCGTAGTTTATGTGTTTATTTAAGCAACAATATTGCATAATATAATAGTTGAAGATATAGCTATCAAAAATAAATTAAAGTGATATAATATGTATAAAATTCAAACCCTCTTTGAAATTTAACAGAAAATTAAAATTTGTATATATATGTACTTCTAAAGAAAGTAGACAGTAGATGATTGCTAAAATAATAGCTTATTATAAATAAAAAGTTAAAGAATTATAACAGAAGTACTTAATAGAACACATCAAAGTAGAAAAGCTATTTTCAATGACTCTAATTATAAACTATTACAAGTAATTGAAAGAATCTTGACAAAGTTATTGCCATAAACAAAAGCTAATCATTTGAAAGCAAAACAAAATATTTCTTCTAACCTTCTTATGATAGTTCACCTCGGGACCGCTAGGGGTGTGCGAATATAGTAACACCCCAGTTATTTAAATTATGAATATAATTTACATTAATTATGAATATACACATTATATATATATATGTGTGTGTGTGTGTGTGTATTGACTTACGTTTATGCATGTGTATATAATATACTTGTGGATATATATTATTAACAATATATAGGATCCGGCGTTGACTAGCGCCAGGATTGCAGGATTACTATAATGCTAAAACACAGGATTAAATCCAGCCCCTAATTCCTATTAAGCACTACTACTGGTAGGCTAATACCAAGGGAAGCTACAAGTTAACACCTATATACGTGTTAATCCTAATATACTTGGATTAGCACTTTATTCCAATAGTTTAAATTAGACTTTATTTATCGTTTTTTTATACCCTAACATTTCGGTGTACAAGGTCTTCACCAAACAATTTCTTTAATATTTCAAAGCTGACATAAAATACTTGAGAGATCATTTAACTAGGTTGGTTATAACCCAGTTTAATTAATTTGAGGGTTAAAGGCCACCATAGCACTGAAGAGAATGAGATAGCTGACACCTCAGCTAAAGAGGCAGCAAAATTTACGTAATCCCCTCCATTCTCCGTAACCCAATTTTCTTTTATAAAATTCAAGAATTACATAAATCGTTTTATTTTTTTATGATTTCCATTTGGAATGAGCGATGGAATAATCCTGGCGACTCACATTCAGAAAATTATTAACAGCAGTTAAATTTTGCTAAAATACTCGACCACCAACTGACAAATGTAGACATCTACTAAAGAAACGATTATTTTTGAAAAGAGAAATACACAATCATGTCACCTAGATTTTTATTTTATGAAGTATCTGAAAACAATAATGATGTTGAGAATATAATATTTTACAATGGCGCAAATTCTTCAAATTTTAATATTATGAAATGTATCTGTTTATTCGCAAACTACATTATTATTCCAAACAGATTTAATGTTTAAAAGTATTGTACTTATTAAAATCGTTTAATATAATCTTTTTTTTCAAAATATTTCCCACCATACAGACTTATGAATATAACGTCTCCAATCCGATTTTTATTTTAAATTCCTTCATCTTCTATATAAAGCTTCATCGACTTTGGATCCAATTTTATTTATAAATTGTAATCTTTGCAGGTACAAAATTTATATCGCTACCCTCATTTCGAGACACCCTAAAATTTTGAATTTTTATAGCAACAGAGTAATACAATTTGTAATACTAAGTATTAATTTTTTGTTTGACTTTAATACCTTCCAGGGTGCTAAAAGGATGTTATGTGATGCCTTACCATACCAGAATTAATAAATAAGCATCTCTTATAGTTGCTAAGAGATAATTAAATTCTCTACGAAACTAAAAAAAATCAAGAACCAAAATTTGACGCTGTATCACAACCTCAATTCGATCAAAACAATCTTTACAAGTGTGGACTAAGTTTGTAAATTCCATGCTCCTCACACGGACACCCTGCTCACGCGTCAGAAAAACTTCTGATTTGTTCATGTAAGACCCATGGAAGAAAGAAATTCTATGTCCGGCAATGTTGCCCAAATGAGGTAGCTACACACCATCAATCTATCATTAGACATGTAAACACTAGCATACTATTTAACAAAAATCTAAATTTGTTTTTTCATTTTTTTTAACATAATAACTAAATATAAACTAAATTCAATATATTTTAAATTTTATTTCATTGTTTTCCTCATTCTCCTTCTCAAAGTTACCTTACATTTTCTTAATCATTATTTCCCTCTCTTAACGAAAAAAAAATGTATACGGTTTCCAAAAGTGCTTCATGAAACAGAACTAAAACACAAACACTTTTTAGTTACAAATTCTGTTAGTAGCAATGCCACTAAACTACGAGGTTTTCATAGGATGGGTTCGTCACTCCCACGCCTATTTTTGTGAGTGCCACTCATTGGCTGGCCTGCCAAATGTTGTTTTGTGAGGCCTCACAAATGCCTGAGGGAGGCTGTGAGTGAGTATCGGAAAAAAATTCCGTGTAGGGCCGGGCTCGAACACACAACCTTTGGGTTGGTAGACAGGCGTGTCACCATGCTGCTTCCGTCGCCCCCTAAATACGAATTGGTGATTATTATTCTGAGAAATGTCAGGTCCAGTCGGGTTTAAACCAAGGAAATTCTTAATTACCTATGTTATTTAATCTAGCACTAGAATACGTCATTAAAACTGTGATGAATACCGAAAAGGGTTTAACTTTGGGTGGTAAAATACCGTTGCTTGGGTTTGCTGGTGATTTGGTATTCTTGGGTGATAACAAAGAAACTATTGAACTAAATACAACCACGTTAATAAACTCCAGTGAGGAACTAGGTCTCGAAATAAATACGGATAAAATAAAATTCATGGTTAGTAGTAAAAACGCCAGCAATTATGGTGATGTAGATATAGGAGGAAATACGTTTGAACAGGTAGTTTAAGTGTTTTAATAAGTTTAAGTATTTAGGTTCTAGAAAAAACGAAATTGATGAGGAAATAAAAGCAAGGTTGAAGGTGGGAAATGCTTGTTATTTTTCAATTTCGAAACTGCTTAGCTCGCACCTTCTATCGAAAAACTTAAAAATTAGAATTTACAAAACTATTATCCTTCCCAGTGTTCTTTATGGATGCGAGACGTGGCCCTTTACACTAAGAGATGAACAGTGTCTTATGGTTTTCGAAAATAAAGTATTACGTAAAATATTCGGACCGAAAAAAGATAAATTAACGGGAGAATTTAGAAGACTACACAACACTGAATTAAGGGATCTACACCTGGTAAATATAATTCAAGTTATAGCATTATGGCATATACGATCGGTATGTAAAGTTGTATGGCTTAGTAACGAGAGGATCCCTAAAACGTTAGTATACACTGCACCGACGGGGTAGACCGAAACGTAGATGGGAGGATTGCGTTAAAACTGATTTAATGAATTCGGTTTGGAGAGACAGCACTGGAAGGATGTATGTACAGCGTTTAGTGGTATTGGCATCGAACCTTAGGGTTCGTTAGGCAATAATTATTATTATTAATCTTGAAAACTACGTGAACAAAGTCATTTGAAACAGCAGGTAGATAGATGCAATTTTCAAGATAGATAGTTTTTCATCAAGAAATTAAAACTGTAAGAGAAAACACTAAACTTTTTGAAAATTAAAGCTAATTTTCATCTCATTGATAGTGAGCCTTAAAAATATTAACTCTCAGAGGTTTTTGATATATTATAAAAATATTAGTAGGTTTGATGCATAATTATAGAAGAATAGTTTTCTGTTTCATCTCGAATATCTTAAACCAAAACTTACTAGTTAATTTCGTAAAGATTTCAATCATAATTTATTCGGTTTCATTAGTTAGCATGAAGTAAGTTTTCAATCCAATAGTGGTCCTAACTTGTAATTTAATTTTCTGTACAACAAGGTGGGCTCATAAAACTTTCTCGACAATAAGTTCCCTAAGAAAGCAGATGAAATCGAATGAACGAGCTTTGTAAACTTAATTATCAATTAAATTAATTAAGAGATTAATTAAAGAAATGGCAAAAGACCAAGTTCATTTCAAACGGTTTCGGTCGTTAAATCTCTCTCAAGTGTTAGAGGATTGTAACTCGGATCATAAAGGCTTTTATTATCATTGTGTTCCACTTATGTTTGTTTCGTTAGATATTTCAATGTTATTTCACAAAGCAGCTCAACCAACAATTTCATTTGAGTAAAATTATACTACAATTGACTCTTTTAATAAATGAAAATATTACCAACTTTTTTTTTGTTTGTTTTTTAAACAAGAAAATCCATAAATCATTTTTTACTTATCTGTTTGAGAAATACAAATGAAATAGATTTTTATTTGATTGATTGGGTTATTGATAATAATTAATTTTATTGAAAATGAGTAAAGCAATGAGTGGCAAAGCCAACAATATGTTACACAGGTAAAATGATAAAAAGTAAGACTTACTTATTGATTTATAATACCTATCAATCATTATAAAAGTGTTTCAAATAATAAAGATCGTTCAAATAATGACATTTTAAAAATATCAGTCGAAAATTATATTCTTCTGGAATTCGAATTGAACAAATCTAAGAAGGGAGACAAATTTAGTATAAGTCAGAAAATAGGTGGATTTTTTTTACATTGTGTAAAACATTATGAAATAGATTTTTTTTCTTCCACCATAAGATAGTTGTAGTTAAGGAAGCTGTGGTGTCACCTTAGCAGCCTCGAATCTGCAGCGGCGTCGTTTAGAATACGGTCTGGGTGGTTTACTTTTATTCCGTGCCGGTTCCATTGAAGACATAACCTGATTCTCCCAATATGGTTAGACTAGGTTAGTTACCTATATGATATGGTCATTTTCCTTTATATTTCTACTGTCATATTGATATTTTTGCGGTAATTTATACTAGGATTTAGGATAATTTACTTGTGTAGTTTATTGGTAATTATTAACCTATATAGTTCATTTATTTTCCTGTAAAAATATAATTTATGATATGGACTGAAGTAAAGCGTATTTCTCTCACAAAAGATTCTCTTTACAGTATCTGTCAAACTATTTATAAATAGTCCAGTGAAATTATTGGTAGAGTTTTTCATATTTCACTAAAGTTAATTTTACCCTTATTGTGGATGATTTTTTTTAATTTTATTTACTTGAACATATTATATTACATATTCTGTAAGGCTCAATAAATCAATTCGTTGTCAATAAGTAACGACATCCCAATGTAGCAACAGATAGCTCAGTTGGATCGGCATTAGGGAGAAAAAATTCTAAAATATTCATAACCAATTTATTTCTTATTAATGAATTGGTAACCCCAAAAGAGCAGAAATAATAAGGTGAATACTATTGACTTTTGCGATAATGGTCATTTTTACCTTGACTATCAATTAAAAAGAAAGTATTGCAAAGGAACATACGTTTAGTACTTATAAATAACTTCAGACCAATACCAGTTCCGTGCAAAGAACCGTTTAATCTTTTATTTACGGCCACAGTCCGGTTGAATAAATTGACGTTTCATTTAAAAGTTATTTACCGTCATGAATAGACGAAAAGGAAGACCAAAATAGCTTCGAAAGGAAAAACGTCGACATTTTTGTTAATAACAACAACAACGAATAAACAACAGATGATAAAGTTAAGATATAAAAATATTAATTTTATTATACCAAAGCCAGTAGAATTGATACCATTTTCACGTTCATGAATTTCCTTTAAAATCCCAATGAAAACGACTTATCAATAATATAAGCAATTAATCTGGTTCTTAATGTACTATCAGTGAATAAAATCAGCTTTCCTTTTCCGATCAATTACTTAAATAAGTTATCAAAACGAGTTACCAAAAATCAGAAGTTTTTGTTTTAAATTTGTAAATACTTTTTCTGTAAGCCTATTAAGTTATATAATTATAGTTCCCAAGATATCAAATGTTTCTCAAGATAAATGTAGGATGTGGTCAAAATCTAATTACACTATGTTATATGCATCTCTGGAGTGATGAAAATACCTAATATTAATTATATTTTACTAACTGAATCGATGTTAATAATTCAATTTATTACTTATTTGATAACTGTTATATTGTTTTATGTTTATTTAATAAATGTTATACTGGTTTATTAACTCTTATACTTATTTAATAACTGTTAATAATTCAATCATAATAAACAATTAATTAAATTATTGAGGGTAAATAATTATGATATATTTTTCATAAAACAGAGAGTTAATATGATGACTGCTTAAAGAACAAAACATTAGAATTACAAAACATATTACAAAAATAAAAGATACTAAATTAGTATTAAATCTATACAGAACAAATAAAACAGAAAAATATTCAGTTAGGAAGTAAACGATCTCACTTTGCTGCTTTGGTTTATACCTTTCTTTGCCTTGTTTTTTTTTTTGTTTTTTTTCTTTTAAATTTAATTCTTACTGTTTATAAGCTCATTTTCTCTATACGTTCAACAGTGAGAGTATGGTAATGCTTTGGAACTCCCTTTATTACAGTATATCTTCTCGTCTTAGCAAATTTTATCAACTCATTTAAAGTTATCCCTAGTACTATGTATTGAATAGTGCAATTAACATTATCAAATAGATTTGTACTCGAACATTTGGGTGATCTTAGGCATTAGAGCTAACAGTAGTTCATCATAAAAACTATTGAAACCTGTCAACGCATAGAAACATTTTAAGAGGTAATGTACAGGATGGTTCGGGGTCGAAAGGCATAATGGAATAAAAGTCCAGGTGGTGTCAGTTATAAAAAAGGGGGACTAAATCAGGTACGGTTCTGAATAAAAACTTATTCGGCAATCTTTATAACATATTATTCAGGGGTGGAGCTACTAGAAGCCAATCAAGGAGAATGGTGACGCCATCTACGAAAAATGAGGAATAGCCTGACTGATGTACCAAAAGGTTATAGAAAGAAGGGACTTTGAGCTTTACAGTGAAGGAGGACACTTCAAATAGACCATAATAAAGATATGATACTCAGCCATATTACAGAACACTAGCTACCACGGAGTGCATTACCATCTGCAGCTTTGTACCTTTTCAGATAGGTATTCATAGATAATATAAAGATACTTTATGGCAAGGTCATCTGCCTGAATTATGGTTATTATATTATATAGTTCAGGGGTATATTAAATTTTAGGAAATAATGTGTTCATTGCTTTGAGGATTATATTACCCAATACCTGTCCTTACTATATTTTATATTCAATAGTAATAATATTTTATGAAGGTATCTAATTGGTAACTGGTGGTAATGCTTTTAGAAAACTAATCCAATGATAATAGTTTTGAGGACTCAAATTTGAATTAATATAAATAATTTTGGATATTTACCTTCAGTCCAGGCATCCCATAAACAAACAGGTATGAAGCATACCGCTAGACTATTAAAATGAACAATATATTAAGAAAAGTCTTTTATCCTGATTGATGCATGGTGGAACAATTTTTCGTTACCTATATACTGGTCTAATATTAAAATTCGTAATAATAAGATAAATTATACTATACATTGTGTTTGGATCAAGCAGAGGCACATAGAGGTTGATTAATTGACGGTGGTGTGTAAGCACGATATGTAATATCATCACGGCCCCTTTAGTAGCTATTGATTTATATCGCGATTGAATTACGTGTATTTCCTTAACAGAAATTTTAGGTTCATTTTAAGTCTTGATAAGTGTTTCTTCCTAGTACCTCTGGTCCAGGGAATTCCCCTCATCCCCCCACCCACTCCCTACCGATCCCTTACCAATCTATTCCATGGTTCTATTTCCTGCTGTAAATGGATAATTGGGCGATAGCTTCTTTAGTTGATGGTGAAACTGATATAAACATTTTGCTTAAAATATTCGATTATATTCAGGAGCTGAGTTACACCCAGTACTAACGGAACAATTTCTAAACCATTATTTTTTTTAAAATGATTATTGAGAGATCAGTGGTTCAGTAATTTGTTCATGATCACGCTCAACCGCCGGGTTTACGCCAAGCGTACCCACACTTAATAAGGCTGTGTGAACCCCGAAGAGTCCTGAATCCACAGGCTTGACGCAAGGCTAAGTAACAGAATAAATAATGATTTGCTACCGCAGAATTCTAACCTAGGTCTTTAGGGTTGATAGCACAGTGTCCTACTGAGCTACCCCACTCCATTTTTCATGATCCAAGTTTCATAAAACGTACTAATAAAGTAACATTTTTAAATTAAACCAGTCTGAATTAGAACAACTACAACTGAAAAGATTTTCTCCAACCCAAATTGTATTAGAAAGTTTATATATTGTTAAGTTTATTTTTAACTTTCTTCTTTTCTGGAAAGTAAAATAGGTACGTTGCATTTTTTGTGTTGTAAAATCCGCAGCGCAAAAAGACATTTTGATTAACGATTAACTGAATAATATATGAAATTTAAATGGTAAACAACAGGATTAATCTCTAACAGGTACGAATACGAAAAGCAGATAATAGCACTATTTTACCTTGACACCACATGATTTTGAATCGTGGGACCGTCTATCAACAATAATATTAATGTTATAACATTTATGTATTAATACTAAACCAGTAAATTAATAATGGAGATGGAATGCTTTATTCGGCAATGCTGTCCAAATACATCAGATTTCTAAAGCATACAGCACATTTATCAATTCATTATAGGATATATAAGTTCCTAAGATATATTGCTTAACAGAGATTAAAATATTTTGTCTCTATTTTTTTCTTTTTCTGAATTATAACTAACTATAAACTACATAGAAAATACTTTTACTTTATTACAATTCTATTTTATTTTGTATTCAATTGATATTAAATTAATTGGTAATAAATTAAAATTTCCAATAAATATACAGTGTATGTGAGCTACATGATTTGAACAGAAAGCATTTTTATTTTCTAATTCCATGGCTTAGATCAAATTCACTGAATGTATTATGTAATATACCGTTGTAAATTTCAATAAAGATAATAAAAAAAAATTCCATGAATTCTTTAATGACGTAGTTAGTAACGTTGATAAATATGATACATTTTGAATAAATTATTGACCCACTGGGTGAAAACAAACATGTTAGGAGTAAAGCGTGTTATGTAAACTTGAGGTGGTGCTGTAGAGAGGGGGAGAAGGCAGAGCAGTACAGACTCTGGAGAATTAGAGCTGGAGAGATTCAATTTTAGACCCAGGGTCCCGGTTCGGGAATTTCTGGACTTGCTCGGATGGGGCAAACATTAATTTGGGGATTACATTAGGGATAAAATTAACATCTAAATAGCGACGTCTAGCTCTCTCCTCCGTTTGTGTATCGGATCAGCCGTTGCTTAACTAAAATTTTGTCACTCAAAGGGAATGACGAGTAGCTCATTAGAAATGCAACTTCTAAAGCCGCCGCTGGCACAGGACAGTAAGCCGTTGTACATAAAGCAGAGGTATTATAATAATACAATATTTTGAAGTAATAAAAATATACTGTTGTTATGACCGCTTCTATAAGCTTGTATTCAATTTAATATTTCTATTAAGTTCGTCACTCTTTTTGAAATAAAAATGCAGCTTGTTAACAATTCTTAAATCAAGAATTTTTAATTTTTTTAAAACAGAAATAAAAAGTGAATTAATAAGTGCATTACTGTGAAAAAGAAAGTGATTCGTGTTGGGTCTTACCTTTTACTACCTTTGGTATTTTAAGGTTACCTGTTATATTTAATGTTATATATGGGCTATCCATTCTAAAAAGGAGCTATTTTAAGTCCGGAGGTGAGGGGCCTCCTCGTGTTAAGAATTTTTTAAAAAACGGTTATTAAAACTTTTATACCAGTGATGTTGTTAAGAGAGAAGCGCCATAATCTGCTAGAGTCCTGCTTTTTCCCTCATAAGTGTGGAGACAACCTTGTTTCCGAATTCTCCTGGGTGAATGTAAATATTGTAAATTGGAATGAATTTGTTTAAGATGTTATTGTACTTTAGGTATATTTCTTCTTTATTTTGTTCTTTTTTTTCAAGAGAAATAAATAAATTGATAAATGTAAGTTGAATGTAATATTACTCAACAAAGTAATAATAATTTTATATATATAATTGGTATAGAGTGGCAGCTGTCCACTCCTCCCTTATAGATGTGAAAAATATAATTATTTAATAAAAATTAATTATTTTTTTCAATCAAATAATTACAATATCTAACAAAGCACTGCTATAATAATTATACATAATTTTCTTTAAATTTTTGTTTCATTCGCTTTTTCCCTACTGAAATGTCACTATCTGAACTTTGCCCTCCTTAGTTTTAACCTGGGAACTCCCTTGAATTTATTTTGTTTATTTATATTTAGTGTTGTTAATATCAAGTAATATAAATGAATATAAATAGACGAAATGCAAGAAAGAAATAATAGACTGACTGCCTGCTAGAATGAATGAAAGGTTACGTTTTTTTAAAACCAAAACAAACGTAAGTTTACCTTCCTCCATCTATTTAGTTCTGGCTCAAATCTAGAGTTACCTGTATCACAACAATGTAGAACACACTGTAACAGGTAATGGAAAGTAATGTTTAAAGTCATTATTCTTAAATTATACTCTGTACATTATAGTTTTCAAATAATTAGTTGAAAAAATTCGTTTTTTCTAGAAATCTGTTTCATTCATTTTTCATGATCATACGAACCATAATAATGTTGCGATACCATTACACAATAGTTGTGGGCAATAGGTAATAGTGATGAATGGTCACATTCATACTAAAATAAAATAACATAAGAATAAAAATAAATAAATAAATGTAAAAAAGTTCATACAAATAAATAAAATCTCTCTTAAAATATATACAAACAGAAGGATAAAGAAAATGAACATAATCAAACTATGTGCCTAAAAAAAATAAATAAATAATCTCCAGTCCCATTTACTCTCGTCTATAGAATATTTACACAATCGACCTGAGGATCTATGAGCCCACTCTATCCCCCACGTGTGAGGGGTAGAGCAGAGCTCATAAGATCTCAGCGCATCCCTCTCGCCGCATCACTAATCTAAATATAAAATATAAAAGTGTCCATATTTCTTTATTTTAATAATTAGGTTTTTCGAAAGACAAGGTATTTATACTTTACATTCAAAACTTACATTACTTACATACAAAAATGAAAGTCTATAGGTAATTTAAAAAATGAAATTTCATTACAACCCATGTATAAGAGAAAATCAGTAAACAATATTAATAAGATTGCCAGTGGTTACATGGTTAGCAAACACGGTCAGTCCAAATAGAATATACTACCTACGTTTCGGTCGACTGCTAGAACGTTCAACACTCAATTTAGGACAGATTGCTCATTAGTTAAAAAAGTAGGGTGCGTGCATCATAAAAATTGGACATACAATACCTTGTGTTGAGATTAATCTTTTAATGTCGTCGGAAAAAATTTGAAGCCACGTAACTGTCAGATCACATTAGAAAAACGTATAAATGACTTATGTTGACATTTTCTCCCTTCTTATCCTACAACTAGCAAATGATATAGAAAACATTATTAATTTATTGTTAGGCACAAAAGTCATGACAAAATAAAATAATTCAAAATCTACCCGTTTTGGACAACACCATATACAGGAAAGTGTGTAATTCTCAAGAAAGTAGACAGTTCGACGATTGCTAAAACAGTAGTTTATAATAAATCAAATTTTACAGAGATACAACAGAAGTAAAGTAAAATACATCAAAGTAGAAACTCTATTTATATTGGAAGAAGATAATTGAGCGTATGAGGTATATTGGAGGAAGATAGTCCGGGTGGTAGTCAATAAAGGTATCAAAATAGTAACAAAAACTATTTATTTTTAACCAACGTTTCGCGCAACATTTCAGGGCTTCTTCAGGCCTGTAAGAACGAAGTTCTGCTACCAATTGCTGGTTAACAATAAGTTATCTTTTAATATTTTGATACTTTGATTAGCTAGAAACACTATTCTACTTACCTAACAACAATGGAATTGAATAAAAGTCTCTTTCATTTTTCACAGTTATAATGAATCTAAGAGTGTATTATTATAATTAATTGAAAGTATCTTTCCAAAGTTACAATTATAAATAAGTTCACATATGACCCGCTAAAAGCACTTGAGTGCAGGAGTGCACTATTTAATATTTATCTATTTATCTAAATTATGAATATATGCTATATGGAAAATTTTGTTATTTCAGGACATATGTTTTCAACTTGGGATAATAAGTTTTTCTCATTTTCTATCTATTTAATTAATTATTAAATTGTTTCTTGATTTATATATATCCCTTTAATTTTTATAAACAATGGCCAATGTTTAATTATTTCAAAGAAATCAAATTAAAGGTATTCTAAAGGATGCTATTTTTAAAATTTGGCATTTAAATCATGCCGTAATATATTTTATATTATAATATCGTTACAAACAGTAAAGACACAGGGTCTGATAAACTATCACCATCTCATATTAAACAAACGTAACGTGTTCTATCCCCACCATGTAACCTTTTCAAACAAATATCACGAGTGTTTTTATTTCACCATGACAACTGTAACAGAATTTTAAGATTACAGTAATGTTAAATGTTGAAATATTATAATATCAAACAAATTTTAAAGGAAGGATTAAGTTAAAATTTGTAAAAAAGTTTTATCATAAAAAGAACGTTAATAATGGCCGAAACGCGTTTGGAATGGTGATGCAGTCATAAGTTTATATGCTAATCTGAAGGGGTGTGTGTTGCCTCACATATTTAAAAATGATATAAAGATGCCTATTATGTTTTACAATTGAATTATTATCGTCATTAATAAATTTAAATAAAATAAATCCATAAAGACCTAAATGTTCCTTATGTAACCGATCTAGCCCGAACCCGATATTATTCCTTCCATAATAAACTCCCTAACCACCCAAATCCACTCGTTTCTAACCTTGCTTTCTCTTCCATTCCTAGCAATCCTCCAAGGCGCCTGAAAAGAAGATGGCCTCGTGACCTTATATTGTAAACTGTTTTTAGAGTTCTACTACTGGGTAGTTTCTCTACATCCTTTATCATATCATTATGTCATTATGATCAAATTTACTGGTTGTATTTTTTTATACAGTTGTAAATATCAACAAATAAATAAATTAAAAAAAAAATAAATAAAATAAAGCTGACCCTTGTTCTCCAGTTGTTTTAAATATATGGGATTAATATGGAATATCCAAAACAATGAGAAATATAAAAGCATTAATGGGCTGATGAATAATAATGGGTTTGCTGGAAGATTATCAGTTCGATAAATAAACAAATGGAAGGCTGAGTTACTTGTCATTGGCATTCATAACAGTCCCAATTATACGATTCAGTCCACTTAGTTTGCCTTCCCCTCTTTAATCCTCTCCATTTCATAATATCCTATCCCTCTACCGCATTTTAGAAGAGTATTTAGTTAATTGTCTGCTCTTCATTTGCAACGAATCATCCATGTGACTTTGCTTGATATAGTTCATACAAACAGAAAAAAAAATCACAAGATAATTACTTATTTGAAGGAAAATAAGAGTTATTTAATATTATAAGGCCGAATTACTCGAGTCATTTTCAATGTTGAATAAACAAAATACTAAACGATGGAAATAAAAATCATAATTTTGTGGATCTGATAATCCCTAGCTATGCCAGTACTATCTCAAATAACTATTGTGGACTGTATAAAGTAAAAGAATTTAAATTACACATTTATCAAAGTCCATATATATAAAAGTCTCTTTGTGAGAAGAATTGATGCTTGTTAGATTTTATTTTATTTTTATACCAGATCGGCCTAGTGGGCCTTACATGGTTGATATATCTTATATTATATATATTTTTAAAGGTATTCTAAAGGATGCTATTTTTAAAATTTGGCATTTAAATCATGCCGTAATATATTTTATATTATAATATAGTTACAAACAGTAAAGACACAGGGTCTGATAAACAATCACCATCTCATATTAAACAAACGTAACGTGTTCTATCCCCACCATGTAACCTTTTCAAACAAATATCGCGTTTTTATTTCACCATGACAACCGTAACAGAATTTTAAGATTATAGTAATGTTAAATGTTGAAATATTATAATATCAAACAAATTTTAAAGGAAGGATTAAGTTAAAATTTTTAAAAAAGTTTTATCATAAAAAGAACGTTAATAATGGCCGGAACGCGTTTGGAATGGAAGTGATGCAATCATAAGTTTATATGCTAATCTGAAGGGGTGTGTGTTGGCTCACATATTTAAAAATGATATAAAGATGCCTATTATGTTTTACAATTGAATTATTATCGTCATTAATAAATTTAAATAAAATAAATCCATAAAGACCTAAATGTTCCTTATGTAACCGATCTAGCCCGAACCCGATATTATTCCTTCCATAATAAACTCCCTAACCACCCAAACCCACTCGTTTCTAACCTTGCTTTCTCTTCCATTCCTAGCAATCCTCCAAGGCGCCTGAAAAGAAGATGGCCTCGTGACCTTATATTGTAAACTGTTTTTAGAGTTCTACTACTGGGTAGTTTCTCTACATCCTTTATCATATCATTATGTCATTATGATCAAATTTACTGGTTGTATTTTTTTATACAGTTGTAAATATCAACAAATAAATAAATTAAAAAAAAAATAAATAAAATAAAGCTGACCCTTGTTCTCCAGTTGTTTTAAATATATGGGATTAATATGGAATATCCAAAACAATGAGAAATATAAAAGCATTAATGGGCTGATGAATAATAATGGGTTTGCTGGAAGATTATCAGTTCGATAAATAAACAAATGGAAGGCTGAGTTACTTGTCATTGGCATTCATAACAGTCCCAATTATACGATTCAGTCCACTTAGTTTGCCTTCCCCTCTTTAATCCTCTCCATTTCATAATATCCTATCCCTCTACCGCATTTTAGAAGAGTATTTAGTTAATTGTCTGCTCTTCATTTGCAACGAATCATCCATGTGACTTTGCTTGATATAGTTCATACAAACAGAAAAAAAAATCACAAGATAATTACTTATTTGAAGGAAAATAAGAGTTATTTAATATTATAAGGCCGAATTACTCGAGTCATTTTCAATGTTGAATAAACAAAATACTAAACGATGGAAATAAAAATCATAATTTTGTGGATCTGATAATCCCTAGCTATGCCAGTACTATCTCAAATAACTATTGTGGACTGTATAAAGTAAAAGAATTTAAATTACACATTTATCAAAGTCCATATATATAAAAGTCTCTTTGTGAGAAGAATTGATGCTTGTTAGATTTTATTTTATTTTTATACCAGATCGGCCTAGTGGGCCTTACATGGTTGATATATCTTATATTATATATATTTTTTAACAGTTGATTATGAGGGGGTATAGTCATACAAATGACACCCCTAACTATATAAAATGTTCTTATTAAAAGAAAAAAATAATAATAAAATAAATAGATAAGGATAATACTTCTTAATAAAATAGGAAAGTAAAATTAATAACAAAAAATAATGATATTGGTACTTTCAAATAAAACAAACAATTGTCTTCTAATAATAAAAAGAAACAAGGATGCTTGTTAGTTGAGTTCTATGAGTTTTTCCTTGTTCCTCCTCATCTTCTCATCTCAACCTCTGGTTTTGGTGTTGGTGTTTGAGTTCCTCATGATTATATAATATTTTAATAAAACAAAATGTGTAATGCTGAGATTATCTTAAGTTGCTGTACCTAATATTCTTTTCTGTTCTATAAGAACTTGAATCTCTTTTCTAATCCTTTAACTGGCATGGCTGCAGCTCTGTTCTGTCTTGAAGTAATTGTATAAACTAAAAATGTTCCTGTACAATCAATTATCGAATGATATTTATGGAGTATATTTGACTTCAACTTCAAATTACTTTATTGTTTATATTTTTGTTATAGTTAATTATAATACCAAATTGTATTAAGGAAATAATTGCAAAGGAAATAATATTAAAACAAAAAAACAAGTGCCCAAGTGAATTAAAAGAAGTATCGTACATAAAAATGAGAATAATAGTAAAAAAAATTGTATTAAATAAAAGATATTTCTGATAAAAAAAATTGAATGGGACCAACCTCTTGAAATTAATATATCAAAATTACAAATATTACTAAAATTAAAAAAAAAATTGTATAATCCTCTCAAAAAATTCTCAAAGGAAGTTAAAGGAATTCTAATATAATCTTACGAAATTTTCGAAAGTTTTTATGTCAATCAATTACATTGGTATATCAACAAACAACGGTAGAGGGGGTTCCAGAGCCCAAAGCCCTTCTCTTAGTGTGGACGTCAACTAGTACTCTGTCACCTCCCAGGTCACGGTGCAGGGATGACTTCCCTGAAGAGCGGGTCGGAACAGGCCTTGAGTCAATCAAAGAACTTGATGTGTCTACCATAGTGGAGCTGATGCTCACCACGTATATCATTGTTCCTGGCTCTCTCTAGAGTGAAGTTCTCACTATTTGTTGTGATAGGTTTTGGAAACTCTGCAGCTGTTTCAGCGTTGTCTTGAAATCAGCCTCAGCATTCTTCGTGTTGCAGAAGCAGTTCACCATTGAGAAAAGCGGATGATGACCTTGTATATTTTCAGCTTGAGGTGAGGCGAGATCTGCTGCGAGGTGAGCAAGTGGTAGAGCCTATAGGAATTTAGCCCGGCCTGCCTGAGTCTCTCCTTGACGTGACTTGAGAAGGTGATATACCTGTGCAATGTCACGACAAGCTAGAGGATAGTGTTCGAAATACTTCTACCTTCGCCATCCAGGACGAATCGCTGGGTGTGTCTTCCTCTTCTGCCCTTCTGGAAGGACATGACAATAGCGTCAGTCTTCATCGGGTTCACCAAGGGATTAAGCCCACCCATCTTCAGTGCAGCAACGATAGTGGCAGAAGCATTAAGTACTGTCGAGAGCTTGCATAGCATTCATGCTGGAGGCGTAGATTCCGATATCATCGTCATAGGCTGCTAACACTGCTATTGAATGCTTGAGGGAGACTACTGGTACCGTGAAAGCAACAAACAGTAATGTTTACAGCACAGAGCCTAGAGGGAAGACTCCGCACGTGGTGGGGACCCGAGGCGAGAAGTTCCCGCCAATTTATACGACAAATGATATTCTACTAAGATGTTTTCGATCAGTCGGCATAGAGCAGCAAGGTACCTGAAGTCCTCCAATCGGCGGAATAGGAGCGAGTTGTAACATTGGGAAGCTGATTAATATTCAATCTGAAAATTTATCATATAGGATGTTTTAAAGTTTATTTTTATTAAAATAAATCTATCCTAAGGGTGGAACGAAAAATTCTAAATTCTATTTTATTTATTTCTTAATGTTTAACTATCCTTTAACAGGTGAGATCTAAAATTGATCAGATCATTAGTCTAGTTTTATATGGACGTCTTACCAAAGAAAGACAAAACTTAATATTCCGATGCCCATCAAAACAACGGTGGAAGTTTTATTTCAAAAAAGAGCTCAACACAAAGTCCCCCTTAATTACCAGTGGTACATTCCCTTCTGTATTTTTTTAATTCTCTTCTTTTTCAACAAGTTGGTTTAACAAGTGCCAGATCCTCGTGGAATGAGAATAAACTCAACTCTTTTGTAAATAGAAACCCTCTTCCTTCCCTCCCAATGTTTAAAGGGTTGAATTCGGAAATTTTATTACAAGGAAACTTCGTCGGAAATCGTAGGAAAAAAAGTTTACTTCTAACTACTCAACCTCCTTAGTGTCATTTTATGCTTAGTGGACTTGAAGTTAGAGAGGAATCTTACCACTTTGCTCGAAATAGCTCTCAGTGAGGGAAAACTACTTTCTTGTTTCAGCATTACCTGAGTTATTTAGAACTAGAATGAATTCAATGCAAAATAGGGAAACATCGATTAACCTTTCCAAGTATTATTGGACTTCTCTCCGGATAAATTTGTATTCGTTTAGATTAATATATAAGAACATTTAATTTTATTATTATATTTTCCTTTGAAATAGCTTTAAATAGGGTTTTAAATGAAATTACAAGTAAAAAATCCCTATCATAGTTTTCAAGACAATTAGGAAACATTTTTATGAGATGAACTATTGAATGTAAATGGCTCTATTAGGGCTTAAATTTACTCTACTTTAAATGATGCTCTCTTAGATTTTCTATTGTTTTTTGCAGTTGTAAAGATATAGAGCTCCGAATAAAAAAATAATTATTCTTAACGTTTTAAAGCAGTCGCCATTTTTTATTTCCCATAGCTATACTTGGCAGACTCATCAATTTTGACTAGTAATTATATCTAGTTTTCAATTAAGTAATCAAAAATTGGGGTGAGATAACTACTGTTCAGTCGTAGCTCCATTGAGTTTATGCTATTTATGCTATGATATTATTTAAATTTAAGGAATCTCTTTTGTAAATATAGCAGATTTATTTGAAGTTTTTATCACAATATGTTATGTTTTCACGCATATTTTTTATATGCCTAATACGAGTTTATTGCCTACCTCATGGTATTCAAATAGGCAAATAGTGAATGTACCCTCTCCCTTGGTACTACCACAAATATCCTTTTCAACACATACTCAATTTTCCTTCCTTACTCCAATAATAAATTTGATCCATCCTCACTCTTCCACACTCTTTCCTTTAGTCCTACATGATTAGTATCCTAACATCCTGTCATAACTCCCAATCCCTTCCGGCACATTATGACGAACTTCTAGATTATTTTCTCCAAAATGTTTTCCACACCATTGTACCACCGTCTCAGAAACGTGGCTTTAACCCAATATCCCAACTTCCTCTATCTCCATCTCCAACTATACTCTCCTTCGTCATGACCGAACGGATCGTACTGGTGGTGGAGTTGCTCTATACGTTCATGACAGTCTGAGGGCCAAAATTCTTTTAATGTCTCCCTCCTTTGACACCCCCCATTTGGAATACATTTTTTTGCAACTTACGTCAAGCTCCTTTTCCCTCCTCTATATTTATTTATCGCTCACCTCGAGTCCGTTTTGATGATGGATTTGAATCCTCCTTCCTTTCATATATTCCTCTATTCCGAAACATAATTATCGCAGGTGATCTCAACACCAACCTAACCACAGACCCTCCCGGTCGATCATAACTTATGGACCTAATTTCCTCCCTAGACCTTTATATTGTTCCCTACCGATCCACATATTAGACCCAGTAAATATAAGAATATAAGAATCTCTCCGTCATAAGTCCTAAATCCTGTCCATATTACCCAGTTGATCCAGAGCTTAATGCTTTCTTTGCTGCTCCTCCTCCATCAACAACCTCATGCGAATTTTCATCTCTTCACATCCCTGAAATCCCATTAACTTTTACTTCTGGAATGTTTCTTCAGATGTCTTAATCTCAGCAGTCCTCCAGAACTAAAGATTACGGCTCAGGCAACGTTCCTGAAAAGATAATCAAACTACCATTCTTCCTACCTTCCTGCACATTTATAACTTCTCCCTTCAAAATTCCGTTTTTCTCAAAGCCTGGAAGAAAGTCCTCGTCCGACTATTGAACAAAGTACCTTCTCCTTCTTCAGTTTCTGACTTTCGGCCAATATCCATTTTATCCAATTTGGCCAAGCCAGTAGATTAGTCCACTCCCAACTTAATAATTTTCTCGAGCAAAAAGCTCTCCTTAATCCTTTCCAATCCGGTTTTCGCTCTCAACAATCCGCTTTATTGAAAATTTCCCAAGACCTCCAATCCGCTATAGACAATCATCATATATCAATTTTAGTTCTTTTTTGATTTTTCGAAGGTATTTGACACAGTTAACCATAAGATTCTCTCAATAAACTTCAAAACTTCAAAGTGTCCTAAAAGTTCCTCTCCTTCCTGTCCTATCGTTCCAAAACAGTCATCATTCCAAATAAACCTCTTTCCTCTCCCCTTCTTCTGACATGATGTGTTCCTCAGGGATCCTCACTTTCACTAACCCTATTCTGGATTTATATCAACGATCTTCCTGATTCCATTCACCACGCACAATACCACTTATATGCAGACGATCTCCAAACCTATCTGTCCTTCCATTCCTCGGAGATGCTCAAGGCCGTCCAAAAGATACAAGAAGATATTGACAGCTTTAACGCATGAGCGTTTAACAATGATTTGAAGCTGAATGCTGAAAAAACCAAGGCCATTCTTATTGGTTCCAAGTGCCTCCTCCATTCCCTTCCTTACTGTCCTCTACTCTTCTTCCTTAACAACCAACCGATTCACTTCTATCCTACAATAAAAAACCTTGTTGTCACCTTTGACCAACACCTCTCCTGGAATAACCACATTTCCCAAATCACACGCAAATCCATAACATTACTCAAACATTTCCTAAGATTCTGTAACTCCATTCCTCGGAACACCCGTCAACTCCTAGTATCCTCTCTCGTCTTCGTCTGAGACTGAAGAGACTCATGAATTGCATTGTAAGATTTATATTTGGGTTCCCAAGGCGCTCTCAAGTCTCCCGCTGGTATACCGAGTTGAAGTGGCTCTATCCAACCTCCCGAAGGCAACACTCCTTGGTGTTTTCCTATTTCATGTTCCTAAAATCAAAAACCTATCTATATCCTAGATTTCCTCACTCTTCGCTCATCCATCCACTCATTAAACACTAGATTTCAACCGATTGATTGATATATCCCCTCCTATAGAACCGCCTCCTTTAGCAAATCCTTCGTCATAAGTGCAACCTCCTTCTGGAATTCTCTTCCCATTTCCATTCGCCAGTCCTTATCCATTCTTTCCTTTAAACAAAACCTATTCCTCCACTTATTGTATAACCAAACATCCACATCATTGTAATAAAATAAATAGGCATATATTGATTAACATTATAAACAGTAGTAAAGCCAATATTCAAATGTAATTTCATTTTACTTACTGAAAATTTGTAAATGTTTGCTAGATAAAAATCTTAACATATGAACCACACATTTATTCTTAGGAGACATTGTCCCAGAATAAAATTATTTTTTCATTCATCCATTCATTCAATACTGGTTGAATTTAACAGTTTAATTGATTTCAAGAAACATAATCCTAAGAAGTCTTCTACAGTGG
The DNA here is from genome assembly GCF_000696795.3 of Halyomorpha halys. NCBI lineage: Eukaryota > Metazoa > Arthropoda > Insecta > Hemiptera > Pentatomidae > Halyomorpha > Halyomorpha halys. Next base: position 136,325 of record NW_027106355.1, on the reverse strand, counting down.
TTTTCTTCTATAAACCTTTTCCTTAATTGAATGCTTGTTAAGGAGGAAAGAAATTGGATTCAACGGATCCAATTTATCTTTCTGTTGCATCGCTTTAGCTTTCTAAAGGTATTTTCATCTTCGAAATGAAATGTGACATCAATTAATCAATTAGAAAATTCATTTTTTTCAAATTCTTTAAATTTGGACCATCACCAAGGTAAATTCAAGCATTTTTATTTATGATGAGATAGATGACCATGGATAATATATATGAAGAGAAGATGGTTGGGGGGGATTTTTGGGAGCCTTAATTGTGGAAAAATGTAGCGGTTTCTCGTGATTTTGAATATATTACCTTATATTATCGGTTTTAATAAACAGTACTTCCTTACAAAATACTAAACTCCTGGCACTTCCTGGGTTGGGTACAGATTATGATTTTTTTTTTCGATTGATTGAATACTACGGTTCTAAACCATTAATGAATTAACACACTAATATTATATATGACCTAACTTTTAAAAAATATGTATCTACAAAAAGCAACCAAAGTCATGCGGCTATTGTCAAACCTGTATTAGTTGGTAAAAATTGTTTTGTTTTTTACGAATCCAATAACTATATTATAATTAAACATAGCTATCTATAAAATCGGGAATTCCCCTCCCCCAATATATTGAAAACTCTCAAAAACAACGAACCCTAATTCACATATTCATTTAGATTTCTGAAAATACGTTGCATCATATCTCCTCGCATTTTCTCCGGAATATTCTCATAAACCAAAGCATTAATATTTCTTTGTGTTTTACTACCTGCTTATTGATATATTTATTAGTATTATTTTAATTTATGATGATTATTCTTATTTTTTATTTAATATTTTTATTATTTTCCAAAGTTTACCGAAGCTTGTGATGACTCAAGGATTTTACGCTTATAAAAAAGCAAACTAATGCCTGCACATCTTGGTTAAACGTAATCATGTTGTAGTTTCTTGTCCAACTATCCTTTTGAAATACGAACTTAATACTATTCCAAAATTATTTTTTTTTAACTTTTAAAACACCTACCGACTGCCCTACAGTCTCCTTTAATAATGTTGATATTACCCCTGTCGAACAGATCCGCTACCTTGGACTACATCTGGACAAACGACTAACCTGGAACCGTCATACAAGACTGAAAAGACAGGAAACTGCACGTCGATTTCGGCTTTTACAGCACTTACTGGACAAACGGTCTAAACTTCCAACACATTACAAAAGACTGATCTACATGACTGTAATAAGGCCAATCTAGACATACGGAGTTAAGGTTTGGGGCTTCACTAAACCTTCGAATTCCTCTCGTGTCCAATCATTGCAACCCAAAATCCTTCGTAAAATCCTCAATGCTCCTTACTTCGCCACAAATAAAATCATACATAAAGACCCCTATTCATTACAAACTCCCCAATCATCCAAACCCACTAGTTTCTAACCTTGTTTCCTCTTCCATTCCTGACAATCCTCCGAGGCGCATGAAAAGAAGATGGCCATGAGACCTGCTAATGTAAAACGTCATTAGAGTCCTACCAATGGGTAGTTTCTCTACACGCCTGTAACACTCCAATTTAACTGAGATCAAATTTACGGAATGTATTATAATGTACAGTTGTAAATAGAAAAGATAATTAATAAAACCTTTAAAACATCTTTAATTTCTTTTTAATTTTATACTCGCCTGTGCTAGTAAGCTTGTCTTTCATGTTTCATCTGACTATTAAATTAATAGGAGTTGATAAGAGGACTAACGAACGCTGATCACTTGATCGCAGACCTTCTCCCTCTTTTTTTTTTTTTTTTTTACTTGATCGCAGAACATGACAGGCCTCTCGATAGAATGTAATTTTACCTAAAGCTAACTCCGCCGAGCAAATTATTAATCAAATTGATCAATAGGGAACTGTCAGCAACATCCTCCCTTCGGCTAAGAAATGGCCTTCACAACTCAGAACCCATTCAGTTTGGTTTGCGATCAACTATGCCTCAAGAAATAATATAAACTGTTAAAAAAAAAAAAAGTCCAAAGTCATTGTATATTCATGTCTGATAAATTTTGTAATATCGTTTCTTCGTCGGAAAATTTCCATTAACTTCCGTTTTAGTTTCTCTCAAATATGTCAATTTTATATTAATAATACCCATGTTAATATTGCTGATACCTTTTTTTATGGCCCTGTTATTTCTGCTTATTAAAAATGAGCTCTTAAATTTTCACAAAATTTAGTTCAATTTCGGCAATAATGTGAAAATGTCCTATTTTTTATTTTAGATATTTAAAATTAAAAATAAGATTTTAGCAATAAAACTTCAAACATAATATAACAGATATATCCTTAATTAAAAAAAAAAAAAGGTGCATGCACAACTTTTATAGTATTTTATATGATTTGGAAGGCCCCATTCCAAACTAATCCAGAGAAAAAAACGGAAAATCGGAATTCGTTCCAGTTCTTGAAAAGCAGTAAACTTGTAATAATAAGAAAATGTATTTTTAACTTTTTTGTTTTATATGGCACCAGAGAATGAAATGTTTTGTAACTTTTATTTTTTAAGTGTTCATGTTATTTTTTTTTCCAACAGAATCGGGCCTTACATTACTTAGTTTTTCAATATTACTGAAATCACTAATTTCGTTATAATTGTCTTTATTCCCTGATTATTTGGCAATAAATTACCGTTGCTTGGGTTTACTGAAAACTATTAAAACTAAATACAACGACATTGACCAAATTCGGTACAAATTAGAATATATAAGTGGAAATATATAATGATTAATCAAAATGTATGTTCATTAGGCAAAACGAAGATGATTTCAGAGATGTAACAAATAATTTAAGTGTCTGATATTACTGAAAGTAAAAGTAATGCTTAAACCTCCTGTGTTTTCAGTTGACATGACCAGTTTAGGTGACTTTGCCAAGTTTTCAAGACCCGGAATGTTTTTTACCATGAAATATGAACCAACTTTTTATATGTCTGCCTTTTTCGATTCTTTGAAACCAAAAAGTCTTTCTACATTGATAATGTTTCCCCCGTGTGCTTGTATCCACTCATTAAATACCAGATCTCACTCCGAAAAACTGGTATTTTCCTTCCATTACCTTTTACTTACCATTACCATTTACCTTATCAACATTAAATCTTTCACGAAATACTATGTGAGTATATATTTATATGAATATTTATCTACTATGTAAATAAATATCTTTCTATATTTTCAATGTTTCGACATATATTTACGTATTCAGGTAATTTTGATTATTCTTCAAAAACAAATTATACCAGAATAAAAAAACTATAATTCTGTCCTATTTCTGGGTAGCAGTTTGCTTTGCATGTTTACTTTGCAATAATAACATACATTTATTATGTGACGTAGTACGGTTCAAACGGTAGGTTGTTTCAGTTTAATGAACGAAAGAGAGGACTACGACAAGATATTCCCAGTGCTTTCCATGACAGAATCGTTTGCGAATTCATTGTGAACATTTCAGTAGTGGTTGTCGTTTTCGGAGCCACAAATATCTAATAATTCCATTCCTGTATGAAAGGAAGAAAAAATGAGAATTCCGGATAATTTTACGCGATTTGGAGAACGACGAAAGGAAAGTTTCTAATTACTTCCGCAACGCGTCCATATTTTGCTGGCGAAAATTCAATAAAAAATCAAAACATGATGTTTAGCGAAGCAAAAACGCCAAAATAGAAATTAGCTTCTATTTAAACTTTTAATTCATTAATACTTCATTTAACTTTTTTCCACTACCCAAATCTTTATCAAAAGTACCCTAGTACGCCGACAACATACCAATTTTCACAAACAGACCAACTACTGTCTATTCTATAACAATTTAAATGGACATCCCGACGCTCATAACTGTCTTCCATGGCCACAACCATTATGCTCGATAACCAACCTAGAAGACTAAAGAAGATCTGGATGGTGGTTCTTGTCGCCTAATACATCTCATTCATTGGTAGATATCTCAAATGACAGTTGTGAATCAATATTGGCAGTTTAAAAAAAAAAAAAAATTTTTTTGAAGAAAAATATATGATATAATGGAAACTACTTCTTTTGCTGTCACAGAACTCTTTTCTGGTTTGTTCTGAATCATACAGAAGAGTGAAGTTCGTTATAACGTTTCCGATCATTGTGCTCAATATCTTTTTATTATCTAATACCTATAGTGTTACCTGTTATTTTACTTTTTTTTTCACTGCATATCTTACCAATAATGAAGATTATTCTAAGGTCCCGAGTTCAATTAGACATTATAAACCTGTACTTAATACTTATTAACGGAATCCAATAATTAATAACAGGTCGACCCTGCTAAGGCCATACGTCCAAGCCGACGTGGAATAAATACCTCAGCCCTGCCAGCCGGAGAGACAAGACTGAGTATGGAGACGTGGCAGTGATCAGTGTACTCGCCATGATGAACAGCCCTTCCACCGTTCTGGCCTGGGGGATTAATTCTCAGCTCGTAACGACCTGATTGCGATTACATGTGGGTCCTGTAGCATTAAAGAAATTACATTAGATGTCACGTTTACTGAATATGATCACAATAAAATCAATAGGAAATTAAAACCAGGTGAAAAGGGAGAAATACTTGTTTAACATTTGTAAAACTAATCATATCACATCTACTTTTCAGAAACCTGGAAAATAAACAAAAACAAAAAATAATAATACAAAAAGATAAAAAAAAAACTAATATAAGTAAAATACACCAAAAACAGAAACACTATTCTACTTACCTAAAACAATAGAATTGAATAAAAGTTTCTTCTCACAGTTTTATTGAATCTAACAGTGAACTATTAAAAGGACCTTTATGAAGTTGTAATTATAAACAAAAGCTAATCATTTCATAACAACAAAGGAGGTTAAGATGGGCTGGACACGTAGCTCGAAGCAACCCATCACGACCCCTCTAACGTACAATGAATGCCAGTATAGTTAGCATGAGACCACGAGGGAGGCCAACAAGCTGATGGTTAGACAGGATCGGCAAAGATGCGAAACTGGAAAACACAAGCTTGGCAAGCGTGGAGAGGACTGTCAGTAGTGTAGTGTGTTGAGGCGTAGGTCTTGGTAACTTGAGAACTGCGGTGGCTCCAGTTCGAATCCGGCATGAAGGGTCGTTATTTATTTCTGTGGTGGTCCTACGAAATGAAAACTAACCCCCCTCGAGTATGTAATTCCCAGTAGATAACCTCCATCCTCCTAGTTAGGGCGGCCAAGGGCCTTCAAGGTCTGTAGAACCAACCAAAAATAAAAAAAATATTTTTTGGGATGAAATAATAGAAACTATAATGTGTATCTCTGTAAACATGGTTTTGTTTTAACTTTGTTTGTTATAACCCAAAAATAAAAACTACATTTATTACACAAAGTACTATGGCATGCCAAATGTACACTCATACCAATAAGCAAAGAAACAACATTAAAAGCTTATTTATCATGTCATTCTTTCTATCCCTTCTTGATAATAACAGACCTTCATAAACATAACTAAAAACTCCATATTGCCCTTCCCCAATATCTCCCTACACAACCTATACACACTAAAATCCCATTAGTGATTACTTGCTAACTTGAAATTCAAAATTAAATAATTATTAAATAAGATAGAAAGAGTTTTGGAGACTTAATTGCTTTATTCTTGCATTGACGTAAATAGGAAGGATAGCAATCTAGTAAAAAATTGTCAGCTATTACATCAATTGATATTAATTAACAACCATTAATCAATATTTGTATTTCAATTTAAAATAGGATAATTCGTCGTTCCAACCCTGGTTAGGGTACATGAGAACATTAAAGCATACTAAAACAAATGCTGAAATAAGACAAATTATCTAACCTTATAGTGCAATATGCAGATTGCACATAAAACAGCCATAATTACAAATCATTTGGTGAAAACACAAAAACTTTTGAAAGTCCTGGCTTCCTTTTCAATAGTTCTAGAGTTGCTGATAGGTAAAAAAAAACCTTTTGGTCATTAAAGTATAAAAAACCACTTTCGAAGTAGTGAGACGCAAACTCCATGTTTTCAAGAAATGGGCGAGATCCCAGCCGGAATCGCGAATTTCTTGCCATACTAAAATACGTTTATTATAGCCACCAACATTCTGAAAACGTATCCAAAGAGTTCTATGCATTAAAAATCCCCAACAATTCTAAAAAAAATTAAAACTTCACCAAATGTCTATTTTTTTATAAAATGAGGGTGAGTTCCGCTAGCCGGAATCATGGAGTTGTGTTCTATTAAAATTCATTTCGTGTAGCCTTAACAACGTAAATAGCTTAAAACTTATTCAATAATTTTTTATGCTTTAATTTATAGTATTAAAATATGTTTTAATTATAATGATCAAATCTAACTCCTCTTTTATGAGTATATGTATTTTTAAAATTTTATTTTCGACTTTTACAATTTCAATTTTTTGAAACTACTTGAATAATACAACTCATAGCACAAGTTCCTAAAAAAGTGTGATCTGAATATGGGGCCTAGCTATAAAGCTGAATTTAGTCCGATATCTAACGCCTAATCTTCATTAATTACCAGCATAATAGATTTCCGATACATGTCATCCTGATAACATGGATTATTTGCTGTCATCAGATAACAAAGTACGTTTCTCACAAAGAGATGGACTCTCTTGTCAAATCTATACGATTATAGCCTGCACATTTTCTAAAATCCTCTTACTTTTGGTTCATTGATTATGTATGGATGCTTATTGAGAATAGACCGTTAAAAAATTAACTAAACTCTAGGATATATGTTTAAATTATAATTTTTGATATGTATTTATAACTGAGTATCTTGTTTTCAATCGGGCTCGTATACCATTAGGATATTTTTCGGCAAGGGGCAAAAACTAATGAGAATACTAACGAAATAATTATCCGTTATCCGTTATTTATAATGTATCTGTTAGATATATCCCTTGAATGTGGTAGATTTTCTTCTTTTTTTTAGATTCAAAAACTTTATTTATTGATATATATTACAATCTACCAAACCGTTATGGGCAATAGGCAATAGTGATATCTGATCACATTCATACTAAAATAAGAAGATTTAAAAAAAAAGTAAATAGAAATAAATAAAATCTCTCTTAAAATATATACAAGCAGAAGGATTAAGAAAATGAATATAATCAAACTATGTGCATGAAAAAATAAATAAATAAAATATAATAGAAATAAAATAATCTCTAATCACATTTACACTCTTATATACAATATTTACACAATCGACCTGAGGATCCTTGAGCCCACACTATCCCCCACGTGTGCATCCCTCTCGCCGCATCGCTGGTAATAACCACTGCCTTATTACCATATATAGGCTGAGCAAGTGGGCTAAAGTTTTTTATCAATAAAATGTTTAAAATACCGAACTTATTTTCGGTTGCGAACTCTTTTCAAAAATAATCAGTAACGTTTGATACGATGTTAACTTGCATATTTTCCCTTTTGAATGAAGTATAGTTAACAACAATGCTAGGAATATATGTTTTTTAATTTTTGTATAAACTCAGCATCAGAAAAAAGTTTTTTTTTCGGTTTTGAAAGCAATTGGTTGGTAGGGTGCAGTATTCAATATGTCAACATGAAAATAAAAATGTAAAAAACACATTTTATTTTATGATTTTATTTATCACATGATATTTTATTTTATAGATATGTCCCATTTTTGAAAGTAAGCTCTTCATTAGCTAGTAAAAGTTTAAATAATCATGTCATATTAACACATTACTCAGGTATGACAGTAGCATATTGGGAAACTACCTTTCAGCATCCCAATAACAGCTTCGCTGTAAAGTTCCGTTGTATGTACAACCCAACTTTACACATCTAATTTAATCGCTATAATTACATTAAGTATTGGTTCATGGAATAGCTAGACTTCTATATTCTGTAGTCGGTTAAAGTAAAAGAAGTTGAAGTTAAAGGGGTCATGCGGAGGTGGGTCCAACGGGTTTTTTGTATTTTATGTTACTGTATGGTTATTTGAAATTATTGACTTGTTAAAAGCATCATTTGTTTTAAAGTTTTATTATTTAGGTGTTTTTTTAATTATTTGAATAGATATTTTTTGTATTTTTTTATTAAATAAACACATTTCATTCATTCATAGCATAGTTTGCATTATATTTCATATCATTTTGAACTTCTATTCTACAATCACAATTTTCGTATCTTGTTTTAAGCTCTTACGAAGCCCTGCAAAGTACTGCGAATCCCTTCTATTAGTACTATTTGAGCTACTTTTTTGACTGCCACCCGGATCATCTTACTTTATAAGTTAGATATGCTCAATTAACAATCTTCTATTTTTTAGAAATGGTTAAATATTATAAAAGGTTAGATTAGGTAAAATCAATGACAGTATTAACCCGTCTAAGTAGCGGGCTAACAAATTTCTCTTATTTCTCTTTATATTATTTCATAATTAAATGAATCTATAGACTGTATTTTGTATCTATGATACACCCCATAGATACAAAATACAGAAAAATGATACAGAAAAACAAAAATGATCGTTTTTCAAACAAATATGTATATTATTATTTCTTTGATATGAAATACAATTAATACTCAAAGTATAGCCCATTGTTATCTACCGTCATTGCCATCTGCTAGTTGATTGTTCGATCCCATGCTGATACCATTCTTTGCGATGGCTGTCAAAGGACTCTTGGACCGCAATTTCAATTTCCACAAAATTATCAAATTTTTTCCCTTGAAGGAAATGGTCTATGAATCGAAACGAGTAGTAATCCGATGGTGGAGGTCTTGACTATATGATGGATAAGTCTATCGTTCTCAGGTTTGCGGGTCTTAGGGCGTTGACTTTTTTCATTAAGCGGCGGTCCCACAAAATGAAAAACGACCCCAAACCATGGTTAGAATAGGTTGGTCACCTGTAGATAACAAACATAACCTTCGACGTGGATCGCATTAAAAAAAAAATTTCTTTGGTTCGAAGACAAGTGATTGCTGAGGAGTGAATTCGTGAAGGACCAGTCTGCTGCTCTTTTTCACCTTCCTCATGGAGAGTAGATGGTGACTAACTGTATCTTTGGACACGGCATGTTTCCGAGTTTGTTATAATTAGTTTGCGAGTACTTATAGACAGATTTGATTCAACAGCATCCTGCAGAACTTCATCAATATCCATTAATGGTCGCCTGGAACCCTTCTTCCTTTCCAACGTCGTATTTCTACTGCTAAATTTTTCAAACCGACGCCGTGGAGTGGCTGTGAATTTTTTTTCATTAATGATATGATTGTTTGAGAGTGGTTTATTTTATTATTAACATACACCATTTTTGATCCATTTTACTCTCAACCTTTATTCTTTAAAAACTCCCCAACGTTTCGTCCCTCAGGCTATTTTCAAGAAGACAATCTATAAAAATTAATTAATAATTGATTACTTACTTACATATATATTTTTTTTTGTTATATCTTAAATTTAAAACCCTTTTATACAAACAATCTCCTCTTTTTCACTTATAATAGAACCTATCTTCAACAGGTTTGGACTCTGTTATAACCTTATCATATAAAAATTAACTTTTTTATCATTAATTTACATTCAATATAATTTAATTTACATTCAATTTTAATTATTTTGCTTATAACTTAACATTTTTTAAAAATCCATAATTAATATATTCTTATTATATGTGTATTTTTTTTTTATCATACATATAACCCCTCTCTATTTTATTTTTTCAGTAATGCCTTAAAATTATAAAAAAATTTAGGACACTATTATGTTTCTTCTTTTAAAGAAATCACTAAACTGTGGATTTTTTTTTAAGAATTCGAATGAGATTAAAAAATCTTAAAAGAATTATTAGGTATTGGTAAGTATTAAAATATTTACAGTCCTTTGAAACCTTGAATTTGATTTTAAAAAAGAGCTATTTTTTTTTTTTTAATACATCCCATTATTTTATTTTATTTATATTTTCTTGTTTGAAATAGTTATAATAGTTACATGAAGCATGGAGAAGGCAAAGCTAGAAGGCACTTATTTCTAACTACTTAGCCTCCTTGGCAGAATACTAGTTATATCGTTTCTGCTTAGTGGGCTGAAAGTTAAAGAAGGTTCTTACTACTTTGAGCGGAACAACTCTCAGTGAGGAGAAAGCACCCACCCTATTGTCCTGGCATTGCTTGAGTTACTCTGAACCACAATGAAGTCCAAATGTAAAGAAGAGCCACTCACTCAGAATTCCTTTTTTTACAATTATTGAACTTCTGTTAGATTTCTTACTCATATAAGTTTTTTTAAGCTTAATCAATTAGTTTTTACCAAGATCAGCATTCATAAATTTTTAATTTTAGACTTTTTTCTTCCTTTAAAATAGCTTAAAAGATAAATATTTTTTTTAATTGCAACTATTAGTAAACAATAACCTAATATGAAGCGGCCTAGGTCTATGAATATATATATTTAATTTTTATATTATTATGTCCTAAAATTAATTTTTTTTTTTTTGAAGAGGGTGATTGGTGAAATATTCTTCTAATTTCAATGGTTTGGTATATTCATTTACAATTCTGCACATAGGCTGGTGTGGTTTACCTCTGATTATGGTTTTATACATTACAGACACATTCTGTTTTTTCCTCCTTTATATTTAAATTCGGACATACATAAGGAAAATGATAAATGTATACAAGTGAAATATTGCCATGGATGGGGGTTTAGCTCAGTGGTACAGCATTCGACTGAATTATAGACACATTTTTTTTTCTTTTCATACCCTCCTGTAATGATTTTAGTGGGTCTTTGGTACGTACATATAGGAGGTATGCTATATGTATAGCTGGGTGTTAAGGATACCTTGGATTGCCTTTTGGCATTATAAGGTTAGGTGAGGGGACCAATGAAGGTTGAAACATTTTTGTACACGTGATGTTTTAAAATATTATTGGGAACGGGCTTCACCTTTGGTTTGTAATATTTTATTCCACTTTGCTAGGCCAGCCAGTCTAAATTCTTTATACTGTACTTCTACTCTGGCATAGTAGAGTAATAATATACCAATAGATTTGTTTGCTGATGTCGAATAACAAAAAAATATTTCCAGTAATAAGTCCCTTACGGTAGAGTTGTAAAACAAAAATTATGAAGAAGCGATTAAAAATCATTTTTACCGTTCTTCCTCGAAAAAACAAAAATATTTTATGAGGCCCACTTTCCCGCGACAGTCGTTCCTAATTGTTTTGATTTTGTACATTTTGATTATATCGGAGTTATATGCCAAATATATTTTTTTAATCAGCAATGTTAAATTATTTTATTGAAAATTCATATTTAAAAGGTAATAAGGACCCTAAAAAGGAATCTGATTCGCTTTTTCATATCGATTTTTTCCCCTACTCTACAGGTACCGACTTTTGGTTTTTGTGAATCTGTTTACATTTAAACCCATTTAGCACAATTGACAGTATTCGTCTGTTATACTGAATGAGAAAACAAATCTATTGGTCCTTATTGTTGATTGATTGATCAGCAAATGACAAAAAGGTTAAGGTGATCTTCCTGCTCTAAGAAATATAGAAGTACTAAAAATTTTTATCTGAAAAAACTATATTGCTGATAGTCGAGGAAATAAAAAAGTCGTTTTTTTCAATTTAAACCACATATTAAATACTACTCGTTTTAAGTAAATGCTTCAAAAGTTATGTAGGACCGTCACTAAATCGAGGTTTTTGAGGGATGGATCGGCTGAGAAGGATTGCCTTCTAAGATTGTATTTTATATCACGCATAATAACATAATTCAATGTGAGATTACTACTTATGATAACTTGCTCTGGGTTAATTAAAATTATTTTTAATAGCATCATTACAGACATGAAGTCCGGGTAATTTTAAAGCAAACAAGTGTTATTACGTTTACTGGGGATTTTACTACTATAATGAATTCACAGTACTAAACTACAACTGAAAAAATAAATCCGTTAGTGTTAACGCTTGAACAGACCAAGCTTGCCCGCAGGCGTTTAGCTGAGAAGTGGCATATTTCTGTTGGAGCAGCCTAAGGGGGATGAGCCCCTGGGGCCCAACCATGCTCTTTGTGTCAAAAGAGAGCTCGCTCAAGAATCTGACTAAACCTGTTTACTTTCCTCTGCTCCTTCCATCAGTGTGTTTGTTTCTAGGGTCACCCTTATTTTGGATTCTCTCCGCGTTCAAAAAAGGATTTTTCATCTCTTACAAAATAAAAGAGAAAACATTTGAAATAATATTTTATAAAAACAGTAACAGAACTATCAATTTTCTGTTTACTTCAATCATATCATTTTATAAACTTCTTCATTTATTATCACTTATTTAATATTATATTACAAATCTTACCATACAGTAGTGAATTGATTATCAAAAATAAAAAATATACAAAAAAATA
>NW_027106355.1:119101-119423 GCF_000696795.3 Halyomorpha halys | reverse complement strand
TTTTTTTTTTTTTTCGAACCCTCTAAAACAGAAATAAAAAGTGAATTAGTAAGTGCATTACTATGAAAGAAGAAAAAGTAATTCGTTATATTTAATTTTACATATGAGCTATCTATTCAAGGAGCTTTTTTGAGTCCGGAGGTGAGGGGCCTCCTCGTGTTGTCAGATTTTAATTAATACTATATTAAATATTATATTCACGGGCACACGTACCCACACAAGTTTCAACTTTCAAGCTCCACTCAAACTTTCCAGTACAAGTTTGATATTGATATCGGGGACAGAGTTATCTATCAGAACTCTAATTAAAGCGAGTTAAATG
>NW_027106355.1:117417-118711 GCF_000696795.3 Halyomorpha halys | reverse complement strand
TACGAATTATATATAAAGAAATATTAGAAACTCTATAAAAAATTGAAATCCATTTATTGTAACCGGGCACACATGTATAACCTTAAATCCACTAAATATATATCTGTTGAAATGTTTTTCATCAAATAAATTAATTCTCAGAAACAGGTTGAAATAGAAAATCAAGAATATAAAGGTATAGCGTTAATGAAGATCGGAATGAGTATTTTATCTTCTGAGCTAATATAATAGGAGATTGAGTTTTCCATACACTAAAGGGCTATATTTAATTAGAGGCGATGTGCTGTAGCAGAAAACAGGTTTTCTGTACTAATTAGGATCGCATGTTAGCGTCAAATAAATTAACGGAAGAGATATAAATCTAGCCGTTACTCGCTAACTCATCTTGAGCACCCTCCCACTAACTGAGAGCATTAGTTAATGTAACATCAAACAATCCTATCAATTAAATATCCACTAATGATGTCGTGTGCTTTGTCTTTTTTAGCATCTTTATGTTTTTAGCATGTTTTTATTTTAATTTTTAGATAAGTCATTAAAAAGAAAAATATTTAGGTCTTTCTCCTTACTCATTTAAAAACTAATTGTCAATATTTAACGGTATAATCCTTAATTTTCATTAGATAATTATTATATTTGTTTGAGGGTTTTTAGAATAACAAACTGAACCATAGTAAAGCCTAATCGTTTTCAAATATGTCTTGGCAAATTATAAGTTTTTTTGTAGTTTGTTTGTTTATGGGACAGAGTTATCTATCAGAACTCTAATTAAAGCGAGTTAAATGGACTATGAAGTCGTTTTAATGAGTATCTTTGTACGGAGAGTAGTTTGCGTGATATTTCCTGGAATAAATTCACAAAATGTTGATTTTTCAATATTTGGTAAAATAATGTTGGTTTTGACTTAACAATATCTCGCGCAATAACTAAACCGGTATTTTATTAGAGCCCAAAATGAAGTAGTTAAATGCATCATTAAGTAGTTTATCATGATAGTCACTTTCACGAATAGGTAATTTCATTATATTTGCGAAAATAAATTCACAAGGAATCTGATTCGCTTTTTCATATCGATTTTTTCCCCTACTCTACAGGTACCGACTTTTGGTTTTTGTGAATCTGTATACATTTAAACCCATTTAGTACAATTGACGGTATTTTTCTGTTATACTGAATGAGAAAACAAATCTATTGGTCCTTATTGTTGATTGATTGATCAGCAAATGACAAAAAGTTTAAGATGATCTTCCTGTTTAAAGAATTATTAAAGGGCTAAAAATTTTTATCTGTTGTT
>NW_027106355.1:109735-117367 GCF_000696795.3 Halyomorpha halys | reverse complement strand
ATATGTCTAATCGTAAGAATGGACTGACAATATTTGCACGTTGGAGGTGGCACTTTTCTGATCAGGTGAGAGTGCGTGAGGAGAGTATGACCAATTCTCAAGCGGGTCAGAGCAACTTTCTCCCTGCGGCTGTTGCGGTAGGATGTTTTTTTGTTTGTTTTTGTCTATAATATTACATTCTTTCTTATATTTATAGACTATAATAATGGGGTTCATAGAGCTTATTCGCTTATAAATATAAATTAAATGACGGCACTATCAGAAATAGAAGAAAGAAAAAATAAAGAATAAAAAATAATAATAAAAAAAAAAGTAAAATAACATCTTGAACAATATCATTATATAATACTTACATTCAGCCTGAGGAACTCTGAGGAATTAAGTAGTTCTCCGGAGATTCTCACGTTTCTCTCTCTATCGCATCACTTATATTAAAAGCCAGTGGAGGATGGGTGTGGGATAAATGTTCTTTACTTAGAGTAATGTTTGATTATTTATTCCTTTTTAGTGTAAAATTATTTGGTTTAGTTAATTATGAGAGATAGTTGACCGTGGATGACTTGTACGAGGAGAATGGTTGGTGGTGCGATCAAAATGAAACACAAATAAGTTTATGTAACTTATTTAATTGTGCCAACGTTTCGGCTAGATTTTCTAGCCTTCATAAGGGCTAAGAACAGAACAAGATAACAACCAATAAGTATAGAAAATATAAACAGAATGACGTCAATAATTTTACAGAATGGAATTAATAAAATGAGATGATAAGAGAAATGGAAAATAAAATATATACATAGGTAATTGAACAAGTAGATAAAATAACATAATTAAGGAAATAAAATAAAATTTGAAATATGGAAAGAAAAAGAAAATTGAGAGAAAGAAAATATATGTAACCATAATAATTGATAAAGAGGCAAAATATAAGTAAAGTTTACCAAAAGAAATGAAGAGATGAAAAAAAAATTGTTTTTAAAACAATAATAATAATATATTGTGAAAATAACTAATAACGTGGGTAAGGAAAATGAGAAAATAGGGGGTGGTAAAATAAAGATAGGGAAAAAAAGAGAATAAAACGAACCTGTTAGCTTGAAAACCAAGAGAGAGTGACGAAAAATGGTTTTTGGAAAATGTTTAATATATATATATTATATATATCGGTTTAGTTTTTTGAATTTGTAATGTTATTTAATTCTTTTCACCTGTTAACGTCTTTAACCCTTATTTCAAACACTAGTTCGCATTTACTCGAAGTAGTAGAGATTACTTTTTAATTGTTCATTCTGAGTAATCCAAGCATATTTCACAAACATTACATACTCCATTAAATTCATCCCAGTTCTATTCTACAAATCACATGAATACTCGATATAATGCGATTAATGAAAATGTAACAGCAGTATACTAAATCATTGAGGTTAGCTGAGCTGAGAAGATCTTCCAGTATGGCTACCCCCCTAAGCCTCCTCATTTCCTTATAGGGTCATAAATCCTCGTGCAGTATTGATTTCAGGAATTATCCCTCAACGAAGGAGTAGAACATTACTCGCTAACAATAGTTGAGTTTATTGTCTTTAATTACAGTCGTAACTTCCTTAATCGTGGCTCTCAGCTTCCTCCACGTTTCGCTCGTTCTCGCCCGGCTAAATTTAACCAATCAAGTTACAACCGGAGTTGGAGTTATATCCATTCCAGGTCTAGCCATTTAATGGACCGGCTAAGAGAGTATATCACCTCAAATGTATATCTCAAGTTGGCATAAATGTATAGCTTTAGAGGAATTAACTATGCATTATATTATTCCAAACAATAAAACAGATTTTTAACGACATCCAAATTATGGAACGGAACTGTTTAGGTAATCTATTACATAAGCGAATCAGCGTAAACCTAGAACTAAAATTAGTGCTGAAGTTCTAAATAAAGCTTATAAACGTGCATTAGCATTTAATATTTAAAACATTTATTCGTAAAAATACAAAGTTATACTGTAGGCGACTGATTATGAAAACCTGAAGAGAAATAAATTAATTATCCAGATAGTTAACTTTCCCACGAACTGATATATGACACGAAACGTGAGCATTTTGGCTCTAGAGAGGAGTGGATCTCAATTAACAAAGTAGTCATTATATACATCAGTTTTATTGGAAAATTGAGAACGTTATACAATATTTTAAAAAATTTAATTAACATTTACACTTTGTCTCCAAGCTGTTACTTGTTAAGGGTTACTTTTTGCATGCTTCAGTGAAATGATTTGTTTTTTAAATGTTTATTGTTTAATATTAGGAAAAAATATTTAAACAACAAAAGAAAAGTAGATAAAAAAAAACCGATAAAATATATAAATATAAATGTAAATTATAAATAATAAATAAATAAACAATTAACACTCATGATTAAAAATAAAATATTTATAATTCATATATAGTTTCACCATTTGTCTATTCATATAGGTTTGGTAATTTTTTAGTGATATCTCATATTATTTTTTTTATTTTCTGTATGAACGGCTTGTCGGAGAAGAAAGTAAGAGGAAAGAATAAAGTTTGTGTCAGTAAATATCTGTTCTTTTTTATCCTCGTAAAGTCAGTTAACATATTCTTTAATAACGAGAATAGTTGTTTATTATTCTCAAACGTATATTCGAATGACCTCCAGTTTTCTCTAGTTTGAGTGTCACAGTTGTCACTCGAGACATTAGTGGAATTAATTTTTGTTACTATTGGACGTAGAATAGTTCTATACTGTATAATTTTTTTTTTTTTTTCATGAAACTTCAAGACGTTTATAAACCTCTGGGGCCTTCATGCAGACAACATTTTAAGGTTTATTACATTGGTTATGTATATGTTTGGTAAATGTTAAAGATTTGTCCAGTTATAAGCTTAAGTAATTGATCGAAGTTTCATGGGAAGCATTATAGAGATTCGTAAGTAGCGTTAGTTTTTGCAGACATGATTTGATTTGAAGAAAAAATAGGGATTAGATAATAATACAAAATAAAGAAAATAATACTTGGGTCGAAAAACTGTTTGCCTCTAAGATAGATGCCTCAAAATTTCCGATTCGTTAAAGTGACAAGAAAACTACCAGTTCATATATCGCATTTGAAATTTATTTTAAAAATAAAAAAGATTGCCTCGTCTATCGGGAACTAGAAATTTTCAATTCAATATTTGAAACATCAATATTCCCAACTATTATTAAAAAAAAAAAAATTGAAAATTTACCCCACTGGAAAATTATCTTCCTCAACGCTTTTCTAATTAGCATGAGAAATGTTGTTCAATTAATAATTAATTCATAACTTGTTGAATAAATCTTTAGAAAATTTGTTTTCTTAAGAGAATAATGTTGATATTAATTTATGGTAAGTGGCTGCTGGTTGAAGGTAAAACATTTTAATTAACAAACAATTTAACATCATAAAAGTTTTCATATTTGTAGTTACCATATTTTACGACCAAACGCCCTTTTCTAGTTCCTAGTTGAAATTACTAGCGAATTATTCATAATAATAAATTATACGATGGTCAAAAGATGAGTATTCATGTTGTCAATTATTATTTAAACAATTTTACAACTCTCTAGCTTAACTTAAATATAACAGAAAGCGAGCTAAGTAAGTGAGAGATAACAGCCCAGTAAAACTTTCTTGACTAACAAAAGCCGGCGGTGGCAGTGGGAAGCTTTCCCTCAGCCACAGCCTCCATTAGTGGCCGCCATTAATTGATGTACTACTACGAAAATTTAATAAACAATCTGAAATTGGAAAATTTAAAGAAGACTCTATTATAATAAATATGTAGATCATCATTAATATTTAATCATTTAAATATAACTGATGTAATTAAGTTTTATGTTCAACAGAAAGAGATGGCTTAATTGAAATTTATATTGTTTTCTACCTTTAAAGCGGGATCACCTTCGCCTCTTGAAACAAATTTAAAATACCTACAAATGCTTGGTAAAAAAAGAAACAAACTCAGTTATCAACACGCTTGTGTTTTCCAGTGAGTGAAACAAAGCGGACTTTCAATTTAAATTGCTTTATTATAAAAAAAAAAACAAAGTCATAATAAAACAAATAAAAATAAAAGTTCTAGATGATTAAAATCCATAGAAATGGTATTTGATGGCGTTTACAATCTCTATTAAATTCAACTTTTAGTCGAGTATTTTTATAATATACTCATTAATTTAATGACCAGACATTAATATTTGTTTAAATGTATATTTTCGTTACGTTAAAATAAAAATAAACCACTAATGTTAGTTGAGGAGATTTGAAACAATGTACGAGTATATTCATCCTAATGATAAAATTATTAAATATATTAATTTCAAACGTTTACAAATTTTTAATTAAGTAATACACGGATAGCATAAATAGTTATCTGTTGAAAGTTCTAAAATAATACCAACTGAGCACAAACTTGAGGATGCAGCACAAGCACCTTTGATCTGTATCCAAACACCTACACTCGATGGGTTGGCCACAAATTATGCGATACAACACGAGGAGGCCACTCACCTCCGGATTTAAAATAGCTCCTTTTTAGAATGAATAGCTCATATATGATATTAAACATAACAGGTAACCTTAAAATACCAAAGATAGTAAAAGGTAAGATACAACACGAATTACTTTTCTATTTCACAGTAATGCACTTACTAATTCATTTTTTTATTTTTGGTTTGGAGGGTTCGGAAAAAAACCCAAAAAAAAAAAACACAAATTCAAGCCAACTTGTACCAGCCAATCCCAATGACCGATACACACATTTGCGCATACAATAGTTTTCAAATCTGTAGCTGCACCTTAAAATTTACATTCTGTGGTTCAACCCTGAGGGTCCTTCCGAGGTATACACTGTCCCATGAAGCGGGCACCCATAACTGGGGAAACAAGACCACCTTAAGTGGTGGTTGAGCGTGATCATGAAGAAATCACCTCCTGGCACAACCATTGCTCAAGAAACAGTTATTCCTTACAAAGTACTGAACCCCTGACCCTTTATGGGTTGTAGCGGTTCAGATTTTCATTTTCTTACATCTATCTAATCTATTACATCATAGTAATCTAATCTTCGTCTAATCTTGGGTGCACCGCGCTCAACTCTAGGTGCAGCTATGGGGTTGCAGACCACAATAGAACCACTTCTAAACCTGCAATATGTATTTGCGACAGTTAAAATCTGCAACATCATTGAAAAATACGAACAAATAAAATATTGTTGTTGAAAACTATGTTAAAAATGAACATTTTAAAATAATACAAGCTAAAAACATTAAATGTTAAAAACTATAATATTATTATGATATACTAAGATTAATATATTGATGGATTAAATCTACCCAATCTTCCAATTTCCTCATATCATCGATGTTTTAGATTCGATATGTGAAGAAGATCGAAAATTTTTATCAATTTGTAAACTCTCAATCTTAAGTTAGCATATTTATTTGGTATTAAAACAACATATGATTTTCTATTGCATTTTTTAAATTCTTGCAGTAGATTAATTTTGAAAGATTTTTTTATATGCATTTAACCAATAGTTTCATCATGGTGATGTGCACCACCATACGTGTATTTTAAGTTAGCTGGTATTAATAAATACTAAAAGATGTGGTTACTTTGAAAAAAAAATTTCTTCTGAATCTTATGATTTGTAAATAAATTATATCCTTTGAATATGGGTAGTATTCGTCTTTATTGATACAGAGATACAAATTCTATTCATCTTTGCTTTTATTTTAAATTATTCGTTTTTAAAAATACAATTTTAATAGTACCCAAAAGCACATTCAGCATAATTTAGATACTCACCTCAATTCTGAGTTTAATCGGAAAAAAGAATTTATACAAATCCTTAGAAGATGTACCGTCCTCGGTACGGTTATAATATTCTTCACCTACCACCCCCTATCCTTTTTCCTTTCGTTTCTTTCTAAACTAATTTCGTTGCTAAAATTATACCCATAAATTTTCTATAAACTTATAAATATACATATAAATTTGTGGTAGGAGCTATGCAGTCCTTCCAATACTTATTCATAAATTTTCTTTAGATATAACTTAAGAATCGACATGGGGAAGGGACACAGTACCCGCAACACCTAATAAAATATTTTCTATTGATATTATCTATAAATTGACGGGGAAGAGATAATATAGAAGCCGTAATACTTAATCAAACATTTTCAATTGATACAACTTATAGACAAGATACTTTATTTTTATAACTTAGAAATTGACATGGGGAAGAGGTAATACAGTACCCGCATTACTTAGGCATACATTTTCTATGCATATACCCTGTACATAGAACAGGGCAGAGGCTATACAATACCCGCAATGCCGCGAAACACATAACTTTAACGTTTATTGTTACATAGATATTTTACAGGCATAAAAATATTACTTAATTTTTTTAATTTAATTAATGACAATTTTTTTTTTATAGAGTGCTGCACTTGTAGCTGTTACTAATGTTTCCGAGTACCTGGACGACATATCTATCAGAAAGATGGTACTTCCGAAGATGAAAGCAGTTTACGAGAAGAATTCATCTGACCTGAAGATCGTCCTGAACATTCTCTCCTGCGTCGAGAAGACTTTGGAAAAGCTGGATAAAGGACAGATCATAGACGAAGTTCTTCCTATGCTGTGGGAGGTGAGGCTCCAAGATCCCGACATCATCATTAGGGTTGTCTGTGAGTATATCATTACCATTTTATAGTATTATTTGCAAAGTCCATATTAGAAATATATGAATTAATATAGTAATTTTATGAAAAACTGGAAGAAGAAGAATATAGATCTTATGGCCTTGAAGTAAAAATAATTTATTTATTAGTTGGGCGAGGGGCTTCTCGCGCTTGAAAAGCATCTCTCCTCCCCTGGATACATTTTCGCTGGTTCGGGTAAAATAAAACGGAGAACCTGAAATGAATATCACAAAAAAACTACAAAATAATGAAGAAAATTAAATAATGTACAAATAACCTTCCGAGTGATATATATATACAATTTAATAAAATTAAAATATAAACAATGAAATGAATTGGTTTCTGATGTTACAAAAAAAATTAAATAATGAATTATGAATTAAAAAAGAATATTTGGATTTATATACAAACAAAATAATTTCCTTTACCTAAAAAATAATAAGTTAATTAGCTTGCGTTAATTAGAAGCAAAGAAAAAATGTTAAGCTCGATGAACAAAAATATTGCCACTCAGATGGCCGGAGACATTTTATGACAATTTTTTCTTTAATGTTGTGTACTACCACAGCAAACTTCTATACACCTTTGATTTACGTAAACAACTTTTAAATATGAATTTAAAATACAAGTACCTAGTGTTTAAAAAATAATCTTATAATTAACAAAAATTAAAACACCAATTGGAAGTAAAAAAAAAAAAAAGTTAAAAACTAAACTTTTGGGCTTAAACATACCGCCCACCAAAAATGAATTTTTTCAAACTCCCTTCCTCAGGCCGTAACGGTGACAAATGAGTAACTTCTTTGTCGAGATATGTCTCCGGCACACTTTTTTTTTTTTCCGATTCCTCTAAAACAGAAATAAAAGTTAATTAATAAGTGCATTACT
>NW_027106355.1:103229-109685 GCF_000696795.3 Halyomorpha halys | reverse complement strand
TAGTTTTTGCAGACATGATTTGATTTGAAGAAAAAATAGGGATTAGATAATAATACAAAATAAAGAAAATAATACTTGGGTCGAAAAACTGTTTGCCTCTAAGATAGATGCCTCAAAATTTCCGATTCGTTAAAGTGACAAGAAAACTACCAGTTCATATATCGCATTTGAAATTTATTTTAAAAATAAAAAAGATTGCCTCGTCTATCGGGAACTAGAAATTTTCAATTCAATATTTGAAACATCAATATTCCCAACTATTATTAAAAAAAAAAAAATTGAAAATTTACCCCACTGGAAAATTATCTTCCTCAACGCTTTTCTAATTAGCATGAGAAATGTTGTTCAATTAATAATTAATTCATAACTTGTTGAATAAATCTTTAGAAAATTTGTTTTCTTAAGAGAATAATGTTGATATTAATTTATGGTAAGTGGCTGCTGGTTGAAGGTAAAACATTTTAATTAACAAACAATTTAACATCATAAAAGTTTTCATATTTGCAGTTACCATATTTTACGACCAAACGCCCTTTTATAGTTCCTAGTTGAAATTACTAGCGAATTATTCATAATAATAAATTATACGATGGTCAAAAGATGAGTATTCATGTTGTCAATTATTATTTAAACAATTTTACAACTCTCTAGCTTAACTTAAATATAACAGAAAGCGAGCTAAGTAAGTGAGAGATAACAGCCCAGTAAAACTTTCTTGACTAACAAAAGCCGGCGGTGGCAGTGGGAAGCTTTCCCTCAGCCACAGCCTCCATTAGTGGCCGCCATTAATTGATGTACTACTACGAAAATTTAATAAACAATCTGAAATTGGAAAATTTAAAGAAGACTCTATTATAATAAATATGTAGATCATCATTAATATTTAATCATTTAAATATAACTGATGTAATTAAGTTTTATGTTCAACAGAAAGAGATGGCTTAATTGAAATTTATATTGTTTTCTACCTTTAAAGCGGGATCACCTTCGCCTCTTGAAACAAATTTAAAATACCTACAAATGCTTGGTAAAAAAAGAAACAAACTCAGTTATCAACACGCTTGTGTTTTCCAGTGAGTGAAACAAAGCGGACTTTCAATTTAAATTGCTTTATTATAAAAAAAAAAACAAAGTCATAATAAAACAAATAAAAATAAAAGTTCTAGATGATTAAAATCCATAGAAATGGTATTTGATGGCGTTTACAATCTCTATTAAATTCAACTTTTAGTCGAGTATTTTTATAATATACTCATTAATTTAATGACCAGACATTAATATTTGTTTAAATGTATATTTTCGTTACGTTAAAATAAAAATAAACCACTAATGTTAGTTGAGGAGATTTGAAACAATGTACGAGTATATTCATCCTAATGATAAAATTATTAAATATATTAATTTCAAACGTTTACAAATTTTTAATTAAGTAATACACGGATAGCATAAATAGTTATCTGTTGAAAGTTCTAAAATAATACCAACTGAGCACAAACTTGAGGATGCAGCACAAGCACCTTTGATCTGTATCCAAACACCTACACTCGATGGGTTGGCCACAAATTATGCGATACAACACGAGGAGGCCACTCACCTCCGGATTTAAAATAGCTCCTTTTTAGAATGAATAGCTCATATATGATATTAAACATAACAGGTAACCTTAAAATACCAAAGATAGTAAAAGGTAAGATACAACACGAATTACTTTTCTATTTCACAGTAATGCACTTACTAATTCATTTTTTTATTTTTGGTTTGGAGGGTTCGGAAAAAAACCCAAAAAAAAAAAACACAAATTCAAGCCAACTTGTACCAGCCAATCCCAATGACCGATACACACATTTGCGCATACAATAGTTTTCAAATCTGTAGCTGCACCTTAAAATTTACATTCTGTGGTTCAACCCTGAGGGTCCTTCCGAGGTATACACTGTCCCATGAAGCGGGCACCCATAACTGGGGAAACAAGACCACCTTAAGTGGTGGTTGAGCGTGATCATGAAGAAATCACCTCCTGGCACAACCATTGCTCAAGAAACAGTTATTCCTTACAAAGTACTGAACCCCTGACCCTTTATGGGTTGTAGCGGTTCAGATTTTCATTTTCTTACATCTATCTAATCTATTACATCATAGTAATCTAATCTTCGTCTAATCTTGGGTGCACCGCGCTCAACTCTAGGTGCAGCTATGGGGTTGCAGACCACAATAGAACCACTTCTAAACCTGCAATATGTATTTGCGACAGTTAAAATCTGCAACATCATTGAAAAATACGAACAAATAAAATATTGTTGTTGAAAACTATGTTAAAAATGAACATTTTAAAATAATACAAGCTAAAAACATTAAATGTTAAAAACTATAATATTATTATGATATACTAAGATTAATATATTGATGGATTAAATCTACCCAATCTTCCAATTTCCTCATATCATCGATGTTTTAGATTCGATATGTGAAGAAGATCGAAAATTTTTATCAATTTGTAAACTCTCAATCTTAAGTTAGCATATTTATTTGGTATTAAAACAACATATGATTTTCTATTGCATTTTTTAAATTCTTGCAGTAGATTAATTTTGAAAGATTTTTTTATATGCATTTAACCAATAGTTTCATCATGGTGATGTGCACCACCATACGTGTATTTTAAGTTAGCTGGTATTAATAAATACTAAAAGATGTGGTTACTTTGAAAAAAAAATTTCTTCTGAATCTTATGATTTGTAAATAAATTATATCCTTTGAATATGGGTAGTATTCGTCTTTATTGATACAGAGATACAAATTCTATTCATCTTTGCTTTTATTTTAAATTATTCGTTTTTAAAAATACAATTTTAATAGTACCCAAAAGCACATTCAGCATAATTTAGATACTCACCTCAATTCTGAGTTTAATCGGAAAAAAGAATTTATACAAATCCTTAGAAGATGTACCGTCCTCGGTACGGTTATAATATTCTTCACCTACCACCCCCTACCCTTGTTCCTTTCGTTTCTTTCTAAACTAAGTCGTTGCTAAAATTATACCCATAAATTTTCTATAAACTTATAAATATACATATAAATTTGTGGTAGGGGCTATGCAGTCCTTGCAATACTTATTGATGATTTTTCTTTAGATATAACTTAAAAATTGACACGGGGAAGGGACACAGTACCCGCAACACCTAATAAAATATTTTCTATTGATATTAACTATAAATTGACGGGGAAGAGATAGTACAGAAGCCACACAACTTATACAACCTATACAAAGAATACAGTACCCGCATTACTTAGACATACATTTTCTATGCATATACCCTGTACATAGAACAGGACAGAGGCTATACAATACCCGCAATGCCGCGAAAGACATAACTTTAACGTTTATTGTTACATAGATATTTTACAGGCATAAAAATATTACTTAATTTTTTTAATTTATTTAATGACAATTTTTTTTTTTATAGAGTGCCGCACTTGTAGCTGTTACTAATGTTTCCGAGTACCTGGACGACATATCTATCAGAAAGATGGTACTTCCGAAGATGAAGGCAGTTTACGAGAAGAATTCATCTGACCTGAAGATCGTCCTGAACATTCTCTCCTGCGTCGAGAAGACTTTGGAAAAGCTGGATAAAGGACAGATCATAGACGAAGTTCTTCCTATGCTGTGGGAGGTGAGGCTCCAAGATCCCGACATCATCATTAGGGTTGTCTGTGAGTATATCATTACCATTTTATAGTATTATTTGCAAAGTCCATATTAGAAATATATGAATTAATATAGTAATTTTATGAAAAACTGGAAGAAGAAGAATATAGATCTTATGGCCTTGAAGTAAAAATAATTTATTTATTAGTTGGGCGAGGGGCTTCTCGCGCTTGAAAAGCATCTCTCCTCCCCTGGATACATTTTCGCTGGTTCGGGTAAAATAAAACGGAGAACCTGAAATGAATATCACAAAAAAACTACAAAATAATGAAGAAAATTAAATAATGTACAAATAACCTTCCGAGTGATATATATATACAATTTAATAAAATTAAAATATAAACAATGAAATGAATTGGTTTCTGATGTTACAAAAAAAATTAAATAATGAATTATGAATTAAAAAAGAATATTTGGATTTATATACAAACAAAATAATTTCCTTTACCTAAAAAATAATAAGTTAATTAGCTTGCGTTAATTAGAAGCAAAGAAAAAATGTTAAGCTCGATGAACAAAAATATTGCCACTCAGATGGCCGGAGACATTTTATGACAATTTTTTCTTTAATGTTGTGTACTACCACAGCAAACTTCTATACACCTTTGATTTACGTAAACAACTTTTAAATATGAATTTAAAATACAAGTACCTAGTGTTTAAAAAATAATCTTATAATTAACAAAAATTAAAACACCAATTGGAAGTAAAAAAAAAAAAAAGTTAAAAACTAAACTTTTGGGCTTAAACATACCGCCCACCAAAAATGAATTTTTTCAAACTCCCTTCCTCAGGCCGTAACGGTGACAAATGAGTAACTTCTTTGTCGAGATATGTCTCCGGCACACTTTTTTTTTTTTCCGATTCCTCTAAAACAGAAATAAAAGTTAATTAATAAGTGCATTACTATGAAAAAAGAAAAGTAATTCGTGTTGGGTCTTACCTTTTGCTACCTTTGGTATTTTAAGGTTACCTGTTATGTTTATTTGTTATACATGAGATATCCACTCTAAAAGGTGATATTTTAAATCCGAAGGTGAGCGGCCTCCTCGTGTTGTATAGCATATAAGATAAAAAAAAAAATATTAATTAATAAAGACGATAGATAATGGTGTAATAATAAGAAAAACAGTCAAAAAAGTCGAAAAGAAGTGTGGGGGAGAGAGAAGCGTTGCATCAGAGGATGGAGTTATGAGGTGATGTTAAAAGGGTTTTTGGAACCTACCACCTCACAGGAAGGGGGGATGGAGTGATAGACTGGAATACTGGATTGAAGGAAGCGGGGAGACTGGCAAAGAATTTAATGTGTCTCCGTGTGATGTGTTGTTGCACAGTTTCTAGCTGTAGTTCGTTATGAATGTGTGTCATGTTACGTCTTTCCAGAGATGTTCCTCGACATATCTTCTGTAGTGTGCTGTTTTGGTATTGTTGTAGTGATTTCAGGGCTGTTGGGTAGAGATAGTGTAGTATCTCCGGCGCACCACCGTGTTGGAGTGATGGTCGTAGTATTACTTTGTAGATGAGTAATTTGAGTCTGTGTGACAGCCCTGGTGAGTAGATGAGGTGTTTGGGTTGGTATGATGTTGATTTGACGATTTGTATTCTGTTCTGTATGTGTGCAGTGAAAGATAGATGTGTTTCTAGTTTAATGCCTAGGTAAGTGAGATGTTTCTTGGTTCGTATTGTCTGTTCATTAACTTTAGGTGCTCTGTTGGGAGTTTTCTTGTATGAGAAAGTGATGGCGTCTGTTTTTTGTGGATCTTCAGCACACGAGCAAAAATCATGGTAAAAGCGGAACGATGGGGTATTTGAGAAGGACAAATGAGCCCGAGACGATGAGAGTATATGGGTTTGTCCATTGTTGAAGCCAGTTGAGGTAATCAATGAGCCAGTTGTTCTGAAAATGGCCAATATTATCAATAATTTTTAAATTTTTTATAGATTATTTTATTATAATACATCCTTAAAAAAAAAGTCAGCATCACTACAAATAAAAAAACTTATATTACATATTAAGACATTTATATTCAGAACATAAAAAAAATGTATTACATAAAAATTCCCGTAGCTAAAATTATAGGTACATTTTTTATAATATGAATGAAAGTCAAAAACACATAAAATATTTATAATTCAATAATTACGTGTTTATGTTTATTTTTGATTGGCTTATTCCAATGTTTTCTAAACCTACGAATTTTCAAAAACAAAATCGGACGATAATGACGTATCATGAGATAACTCTGCAAGTCAGCTATCTTTTATTTAGTTTCTGAAGCATCTTCTCCTTGGCCTTGTATTAATAAGTAATGCCAAACTTCGCTTGACAGAGTAGAGCAGAAACCCTTAAAAGCTATGAAAACTTGAAAGGTACTTTTGGATAAGTTATGAGGAGGATGCTCTGCCTAGGTAAGGTCGGGCCCCATGAGATCTGTTAGTCCCTAGGTGTTCTTTAGTCCATTATGAATTCCTCTCATAAAAATAGTTTAAATGTACGGAATATATTTCCTATATTTTAGATATATTAGCTTAACGCTGTTAGTAGCAAAACTTCAAAAACAGATTTTTTACTTTCACTTACCTATATATAGAATATAAAGAAAAGGGTAGTATTAGATCACGTACTATTTCAGATTAGAGTTTTCTAGAGAAATACAAGTTTTGAGGTTTACTCCCCTCAAGTTTACCTGCTCCCGCATTAATATAGTTTAACTTGGCTTAGTTACTGAACTAAAAAAAAAAAT
>NW_027106355.1:100812-103179 GCF_000696795.3 Halyomorpha halys | reverse complement strand
GATGATTTGATTTGTGACAAAGTAAGGAGCATTAAGGATTGGATTCGAGAGGAATTAGATGGTTTAGTGGAGCCCCAAAGCTCAACTTCATATGTCCAAATTGGCCTTATAACAGTCATGTAGATCAATCTTTTGTATTGGATTGGAAGTTTGGACCGTTTGTCTAGTAAATGTTGTAATAGTCGGAATTGACGAGCAGTTTCCTGTCTTTTCAATCTTGTATGAGGATTCCATGTCAGTCGTTTGTCCAGATTTAGTCCTAAGTAACGGATCTGTTCAACAGGAATAAGTGGGGTATTATTAAAAGATACTGTGAGGCAAGACGAAGGTTTACGACGAAGGGTAAATGTGATTTTGTGGGATTTATTGGAATTTATTTTAATCCTCCAGTTTTGGCACCATTCTTCAAGGGTGTTGATGTGGGATTGGGATACAATGGAAGGCTAAAGTATCTTAAATTTGGCTTTTATAAAATAATCAACCATTCCTTATTGTTTGTAATAATATTAATAATTTAAATATCAACTATGAAAGAATTTGATAATTAACTAAAGCAGAAACCAGATTTCATGCAACCGCCTAAATGGGACTAGAAAATCGGAAATAGTCGAAAGTACCCGATCTCTTCCGATCTGATTCCTTAGTACATAGCTTTGTTATATTTTGTAATTATTACAGAAAGTATTAGGAAAAATGGTATAAAAAAATTTAACAATATTTATGTACATAATTTTTAATGATTTTTATTTTTACATATTTTAACAGTTTGAAGTTCTAAAAAATTTTTTTAAAAAATGTTTTATTTTACATCCCCTGTAATGCTAAGTGTTAATTTAGTTTGTTAAAATTATAAGATTGTTCTTATAAGTGAAAAAGGTATAAATAAAAATTAAAAAATTGTATAGCATTATAAACGAGTTCATCACAAAAATTTGTATTATGCATATTTATACTATTAATTTAATTAGATTTACAGAATCATATAATTTATATGACCCATTTCAACATAATATATTATGAACCTTTTCATAGGAATTAGATTACCCGATGTCGAAATTGTGCAAATTTCTTCTTTCGATTTTCACGGTGATTATAATAAATTACCTATAGATCTGGAAGTTAAAAATGTACTTTACACATTTGCACTTTTATTTGAAAACTAAAACTTCACTTTTTTATTTAACGCCAGTTTGGCTTACCAGAGTGTTCGTAGTACCGAAGTTGGGATTACTGAGATTACACTGTATATAGTAAGGAGATTGGCATCTTGAATAATAAAGAAATAACTGAAGATAGATTTCATCTCAAGGTGGTACGTGAAAGTTGGGTGAGCGCATTCACTTCTTATCATTGGCAGTGGTTTCGTGATTTAGGAATTTCTTTTTTATTCTAATACGTCTCGTCTTTTCATTTCCTTTATAAGTATCAAATATTTTTTAAAAAATCACTTAGTTGCAATTTGGTTGTGACTGTCTCGCTGCAATTTTGTCAAGAAAGGAACCGTCACAACTCACGATTACTAAGTACGTGATACCGATTACTACGATAAACGTTATAAAATGTTTTTTTCTTGCATATACTAACAGGATCAAAAGAAAAATATTTTTCCAAATATGATTAAATTTTACCTTTCCTGAATTTATGACGAGCTATAGATATTTAAAGTAATTAAATGATTGACTCACAACAAGTTTCATCGATCTTTTCTGACTATGGCGGAATTAGATACTTAAGAAAATTGTACCAAGCTCGGCCTTCGACGTTGGCAACGTATCATAAGCCTAGAATAGAATAATTTAATTTTTTAAGATATTTGAATTCAAAGTTCACAGTATGAACCCTATCACTTGGTTGAGCAGTAATTAAGTTAGAAATATTCGAATTTTATTAATCGTAAATATTACAGTAACTCCTTGAAATGTAATTTCGATTTCAGTAGAAGGATCTGAAATGAGCATGGTTATAGTACAAGAGCCGAAGAGGATAAAAAAGGAAGTTATCTCACCCCAATTTTTGATTACTTTAATGAAACTGAGTCTGCCAAGTATAGGTAGGGGGAATAAAAAATGGCGGCTGTTTCAAAGCGATAAAAAAAACTAATTTTTCATTCGGAGCTCTATATCTCAAAAAGTAGGAACAACACAAGAAAACCTAAGAGATCATCATTTAAAGAAGAGCAAATTTGCTAAAATACGAGCCCTAATAGAGTTATTTACGTGAAATAGTTTTCGAGATATAGCTATTTAAAAAGCAACATTTCATAAAAATGTTGTATGGGGTGTTCTGAAAGATCAGTAGTCAGTGAATTTATTTTGAAAAATCCATATCTCAAAAACAATTTGACGTACAGATGTCTATTAGCACTCA
>NW_027106355.1:97759-100458 GCF_000696795.3 Halyomorpha halys | reverse complement strand
AAACATCTGGACGTCCAATGGTTTCTGAAATGAAGATTTTCATAAATCAAACTTACTGTCCGAACAACTATAAATCAATTTATTTTACCAAATATCATGAAAACTACTATTCCTACGAAGGTAACGGTCATAAACTTCCTTATAATCCATTAAACCAGCTTTAATTTGAGTGCTGATAGACATCTGTACGTCACATAGTTCCTGAGATATAGATTTCTCAAAATAAATTAGCTGACTTCTAATCTTTCAGAAGATTTTTAAGAAATTTTGCTTTTTAAAAAGCTATATCTTGGGAACTATTAGACGTAAATAGCTCTTTTAGGGATAATATTTCAGCAAATTTACTCTTCTTTAAATAATGTTCTCTTTGATTTTCTAGTGTTGGTGATAGTTTTTATGATATAGAGCTCCGAATGAAAAATTAATGTTTTTTTAAAGTTTTGAAACAGCCACCATTTTTATTCCCCCTACCTATACTTGGCAGACTCATCATAGTTTTCATTAAAGTAATCAAAAATTGAGGTGAGATAACTTCCTTTTTTTCTTCCCGGCTCTTGTACTATTACAGTATAACAAAGAATAGTGACACAGTGGGTGAAAAAAAAAAATCATTTTAGTAACATAGTTGATCAGAAGTGAAAATGCTAAAAATTATTTACATTAAACGAAATTATATTCCACAATTGCTTTATTATGAAAAACAATATTTTTATAAATGTTTGTGTTATATTTTATTATTAAAGAAATTGTAAAATTTCTGAAAATTATTTTTTTTAAGTGAGAAAAAAGAATAAAATTATGAATGCAAAGTCCTCGCGGTTGAACAGATTTTTTTTCTCCCTTTTTTTCAAGAGAAAGAAATCATTGAAAGTCCTCCTTTGTTCGCACTGTTAAAGCGAAACCTGTGAGAGAAAAAAAGTTCTATATCCGCCAAGAGTTCCCCCAAGTTTCCTGTAAGTTATAAAAGGATGTATGGGCTATCATCGGTCTTCGGCCGTAGATCCTGCTACAGAAGTAATTTTGGTGTTCCCTTCTCGGAAGCAATGAACAAAAGACAAATGGAAAAATATTTTATATTTCTCCCTCAATCTCAAGTCAGTTCTATTCTTGTATTTTCAATTTTACTTGTATAATACTGTGATATAACTATTTATTCTGGTTTTCGTCTTGTTAGTCCACGTGATATAATGTCTATACTATAAATAAACTTAATTTATACTTCATTCTGTTGATTTCAGGAAAGCGTGGCTCGTGCTTTTTTACAGGAATACAGTCCAATCATTCAAATACCAGTCATAACCTTACACATTATTTCCAAACGTTATCATGGTGTAATATCAAAAATACGGAAGGAGCAATTTTAAATTATTAATAAAAATAAATATACAAATATATTAATCAATTATAAAATAATGGAAGAAGATAGTTGACCGTATGAAGTAGATTGTAGGAAGATAGTCCGGGTTGTGGTCAATAAAGGTATCAAAATAGTAAAAGAAAACTATTTATTGTTAAGCAACGCTTCTCCCCACTTTTCAGGGCTGTCAGATTGAAACAAATATGCATATACGCAAAGATGGCATCGTTGATTAACAATAAATAGTTTTCTTTTACTATTTTGAAACCTTTGTTGACCACCACTTGGACTATCTTCCTGCAATTAATAAAATATTAAGTTAGTAGGATGGGCATGTTCAAATTAATTTTTTATACTCCTCAAAGCCAGAAGTCTGTTCAGGTTTAAAAACGGAGTCTCCCCTCATTTTTGTTTGAATAAGCACTGGAACATTTCATTTGAAATATCGATCACAGAAAGGTATGAGTACCTGTGTAGTCAGTACAGAGTACTTCAAATCCAATAATTTAAAAACTTTTTGCTGGTTATTTTTTCATGGTCATCAATTTCGGTCAAATTACCCCATGAAACAATAAAACAATTGTGAATCATACAATCAGCAGTAAGCCTGTCTTTGATTATGTCCAATTACCTATTTTGCCAATTTTTCTTTAAATTTTAAAACTTTTAATCACACAATATTTTTAACATTCATTACACGCAAGTCAAGATTTATTTCAACATGTATTTTGGTCTAAATTCTTATTTATTTTATTATTAAAATTCATATCAAAGTTAATCGTAAATATTAACACAAAATTTACACACATTTTGATGCAAAAGTGCATAGTGTTGGTTCAAATATTTTGTGTAGGGTTTCAAACTCACTGTATAAATAATGTTTTTTGATAGTTAAATAGACTCGAGTATTTTTCTTTTGAATGCATAATTTGCCTTATGCAAAATTATTGTATTGTCAAAGTCGAATTTGTATTGGTTTTTTTGTGCGTGGTGATCCTTCTCCTTGTTTCTTATATAATTGTTGTAGTGATATATTCTAACAAAAAAAATAAATAAATAAAAATAAATCCAATATGAAATAAAATTTAGGTACATCTTTTCATTTCGGATCTTTCATATCCCGCTTTCTTTCCAATAGAACCTAGAAATTAGAACTTGAATAAAAAGTAACATATTTATATTATAGATGAATGGAATATGGTCCGGGTGTGGTAAAAAAAAATTCAAATAGTAAATAATTATACTATTTTTATTGATCCAACGTTTCGCCCCACATTACAGGGCTTCGTCAGGTCTGAAAAAGATACAAACACTTGACATAGTTACAAAAAAAAGAAAAAAA
>NW_027106355.1:94353-96674 GCF_000696795.3 Halyomorpha halys | reverse complement strand
CAGAGATTTTTAATGTGAACAAATTCTAAAAAAAATATGATTATGTATAATTGTGTTCAATCATTGGTAATATTTGTAAGTGGTTCAGCTGTTTCTTTTTTTTTCTAATTTTTCAGACCAAATTCTAATAAGTTCAGACCAAAGAACACTAAAATTCATTTGTTCTACTAGGCCAGGATCTAAATACAGCTAACTATTACAATATTGAAATACAGTATTGTACTATTGAAGAGAACACAGTACTAAGCTCCAAAGTAGCAGAACTCCTGGCACGAAAGAATGGATATCATGAAAAACTACACAGAAACACCTTAAGAATTGTAGGAAAAAGGAAAGAAATAATAAAGAAAGGAAGACAGAATCTCCAGCTTGCGCTCATAAACAAAGACCTCAAGAAAAATATAAAAAAGTTATTAGAAAATATAAAGAAGATAAAAATTCGAAATTCTCAAAAAATTAAAATGTTAGGTTAATGAAGGCAAACACTGGCCACTGAGTTACAAAAATAATCAAGAAAATGAAGTGAGCAATAGAGACTAGATTTTAGAGATTAGACTTTTGATTGTCTCTTGGCAACAGAATATTACAAAGAACAATATGATGCTAGAGAAAATAAAGTATTTAAAAGAAAAAATACAATAAGGATTAAAAATACTGTGCCTGCAATATTGCAATCTGAAGTGGACAGGATAACTAGATCACTAAAGTGCTCAAAAGGCCCTGGACACGATGGAATTACAAATGAAATTCTGAAAGCTGGAGCAGAAGAATTATCGGCTGTGCTATGCAATTTTTTCAATTCATAGCATTCAAGTCATAGAAAAAGAAAAAATCTCCACTGACTGGAAAACATCAACATTTGTTTGCTTCACAAGAATGGGGACGAGATTAAATTAAAAAACTTCAGACAGTTATCCCCGGACCACCACCAAATTTAATGTAGCATCAGCACTAATCCCCCACCACTATATATATGTCTCCCTACTTAGTCTAGTTAGCATTACAGTACGTGTCATTAGCTCAGTAGCACTTGTTATGTAAACATTCTTGTTTGTATTATACCAATAAAGTTTTTTTTAGTATTTCGTGAGTGATAGTTCATATTTGACCAATATCATTGGGTGCCACAATAGGGAAAGTCTTTTGAAAAATCATCCAAACCAGATTGACAAAAACGAATTTTTTTTTCGGAAGGGCATGTCTACAATTGATCATTTACACACTGTAAACCAACTGATAGAAAAATGTATAGAATATAATTTAAACGTCTACCTTGGATTTGTTGACTTCTCTAAAGCCTTTACAACATATATCATAGCAGCATCTCGACAGCTCTCAAATCGATGTGCATCGAGGAAAAATCTATTTCTATTATAATTGAATTATATACCGATAACAAAGCATGTACCTAGCGACAGAAAAGGCAAGAAGATTTCAATAAGGAGAGGAATCAGGCAAGGAGATACACTATCACCACAGATCTTCAGTATAGTATTGGAACTTATTCTAAAGGAGATAGAAAGGTATGAATATAGAATCAATATCAACAGTGTAAAACTAAGCACACTTAAATAAGCAGATGATGTGTTATTGATTTCAATGCCGTAAGGCAAATCAAGAAAAGTTGTATATACATGTATTATATATTATTTTATTATAATCCGTATTATATTTATATTACCAATAAAGAGGTTCTTAAAAAAAAAAAAAAAAAAAAAAAAAATATTGATTTCAAGTAGAGAAGAAGAAATAGTGACCATGCTAAATCAGCTTATAATAATAATGACAAACTCACATGTCACCAAAGTGAAAACAGATTTTCCATAAATAAGCATAGTAGATGAAATCACTCATCTAGGGCAAAGGATTTCTTTTAAAGATAGGCAATCAACAGAGATTCAAACAAGCACAGCTATGGCTTGGCGGAAATATTGGTATGAAGAAGAACAATATCAGCCAGCCTTTAAAAACATTGGCTTTCAATAGCTGTATATTGCCTGTGATATCTTATGGATGCCAAACATGGTCCCTCAACAAGTGCCATGAGAATAAGATTCAAAGATGCCAAAAAGCAATGGAGAGGAGCATGCTTGGTATGTGAAGAAGCCAAAAGCTCAGTAGTCTAGCAACAAAGAAATATACCGGGATCACAGATGTAATCAGGCACGTCAAGACTGGCATCTAATGAGGAAGACCGACGAAAACTGGGCTAAGAAACTAACAGATTGGATTCCCTTGTAGATGAAAAGGAACCGAGGCCGACAAAGATGAAGATGGGTAGACTAGTTAAAGAAGGTAGAAGAAACACTGTGGTCAGGAAA
>NW_027106355.1:91905-93113 GCF_000696795.3 Halyomorpha halys | reverse complement strand
TCAAACCATTCACGCCTGTCACTGTTGATTTTGGTATGAGACCATTCGTGGATATTATGAATGGAGTAGTGGTAACACCTTCCAATTTATATATTTCTTTCAATTCTATCGCCAATTCCTGATATTTCCTTAGTTTATCTCCCACGGTAGATCTTATATTATTATCGTTTGGGATTCCGACATCAATAAGTTCCGCTTTCTTTTTTCTTAGATATATTAGGAGGATATCTGGCTTATTATGGCGTACTGTATGGTCCGTAATTATTGATTCATCTCAATAGAGTTTGATAGGACCTTCTTGGAGTAGTTTATTTAGTTGGTACTTGTAGTATGGACTCTTATCATCAATTATTATTATTACTAACTATTAAGAGAATAAAAATTGGAAAAAGTGAAGTAAACTCTTTTGAATAATATTTTCCAACATATAAATAATTTACTATCCAATAAATAAATTACATCAATTTACAAAAGATCGGTTGGTTCCGAAAATTTGTCTTAATTTTTCTAATGTAATTATATATTTTCATAACATTTTTTAATGAATATATTTTATATAACAAAAAAAGTTTTTTAAAAAATTATTATGCCCAAATTAATTAGGAGACAAATAATTCAACTGGGTATTAGGACATTTCAGATAAAATTTAACCCATAGGAAATTATTATTTTTTTGTTTTTGTGAAAAAAGATCAAGGAAAGCTTATTCATTATACATGGCAAAATAACGAAAAACCTAAGGTCACATACCCAACGAACACAATTTAAAAATATCTAAGAAAACTATATATGGAATGATTTGGCTGTGAAAGTAATAATTGGGCAAATTAAAAATAAAGAATTTCATTAAAATATACACTCATTTTATTCTCAAAGTTCATTATTAAAGGCGAAACACCAATGTCTTGTTATGATAAACTAATTGGTACATTACCCAAAAATACTAAAATATTGATTACCTAAAAGCAATTATCTAATTTATATGTATAAAGATATAAATAAAAATAGAGATCAGTTAATTTTATTTTAATTACTTATCTTATAAATTTTTTTAATTGATTGCTAACATCATTAAGATTATTGTAACAACATAGATCGTTTACTCTCATTTAAAATATGTGTACACATTTATGATTCTATTTGGTAAAACAGGTGACAAAATTAATTTGGACCTGATGATTCTTATTTTTTTTAAATATATTTATTTA
>NW_027106355.1:83332-91385 GCF_000696795.3 Halyomorpha halys | reverse complement strand
AAAAAATTTTCGTTATAATAAATTTATTAATAATAAAAAACCGCTGTCCGGGCCACTTAATTACATAATCATTCAATTAATTATATACGGGTAACTAAAACTCTTCCGATAAGAATTGACTATAGGAAGATGACTCGAGAAGCGATTAGGAAAGATAAAAAATATCAGAAAAGCACATTTTGTCAGTAATTTTAAAATCATAAATTGTTGCTTCTGCTATTTTGTACCTTTCATGACCATCATACTACAATTAATTACATATAGCCAACTAAAACTCTAAAAAGTTTTTAATCGTAAATACGATCCAATTTTACTTCAACCAAAATGCTCCAGAGGGCGATTAGAAATATTTTCTGTTATCTGAATATTTCAAAAGTTGAAATAACTATGAAAGGAAGGAGAGGCGCCTGGGTTTACCCCGAGCGATCACCGGCAAGCTAAGAATTGGAAATCCATTCCAACCAGCTGTTCAAATATTATTCCACTCCTCGTCCCAATTCTTTTTCGCTCCCTTTTTTATTTACATATCTCCTGTGACACCAATATTTCCGCGGGAAAAAGCTATCTTCCGATAATTCCGTACCTCAGAGGTAAACTTGAGCAACGAACCATTTTACAGCCCCCAAGTTTATATTTACTTAATACATTAATAAAGAATCTTAAGTCCTATACTATTTTACAGGAAGGTTCATACCTAAGAAAAGTTTTTAAAAAATCACTGAAACTAAGCTGTAACAATTGTAATTAATAATATTAATAAAAAACTTCGCAATAAGCTATAATGCTCATTTTGTCAAATGTCAGAAAAGTAAAAATTGAATCTGAGATATCTATTTTAGGAGTATCTATATTGAACCAACTATTATTGATTTCCGTAATATTGTCCAAGAGGAAATTCCAGCATTGCAACCTGGATTTGGGAACATGAAGCGGGAATCGTGGCCATGCGGATAATTTAGTAAGGCTAATTGGATATGCAGGGACTATTATATTACATACTGCAATACTATTGGATACTGTTGTGTGGCGCAAATAACAGATTAGTCATATAATTGTGATTATTAATTAATCAAACACTGTTAAGGTAATTTCATAAACAACAGCCAGATGATTTTCATTCGATACTGAAACCCTAAATGTATTAATAACGTTATAAAAGCTATGGTTTTTAATATATTTTTTACTATAAAGTGGTGAAAATTAATAGATACTTGTACTATATTATAATAGAGCTCTCTATCACGGTTTCTTCAAGAAACTCTTATCCCTCATTTTTTTTATATAGTATGTTATTACATTTATATTTATTATATTGAATAAATATTAGAATTCTTTATAATGATAAAAAATACCTAATGAACCCAAAGGTTCCATGCCGATACCACCAATCCTTCTCTACATACATCTGTCCAGCGACGCCCCTCCAAATCTAAATCTACCGAATCATCTACCTTTCGGTCTACCCCTCAAACATTTACCCGTCGGTTCAGTGTTTACCTTACACGTCCATCTTATTCATAGCAATGCTATAACTTGAATGATATTTACGTAATATATTATTTTCAAAAATTAAGGTGCTGTTCTTCGCTTAGTGTAAGAGGCCTCGTTTAGCATCCAAAAAGAACTGTAGGAAGGATTATAGTTGTGTAAACTCTAACTTTTAAATTTTTGGAAGATCTAGCCCGAACCAGATATCATTCCTTCCATTATAAACCTCCCTAACTACTCAAACTCCCTAGTTTCTAACCTTGCATCCTCTTCCATTCCTGACAATCCTCCTAGGCGCCTGAAAAGAAGATGGCCACGAGACCAGCTAAAATAAAATGTCATTAGAGTGCTACCAATGAGTAGATGCTCTACACTCATGTAACACTCTATTTTAACTAAGATCATATTTACTAAATGTATTATGTAATATACAGTTGTAAATTTGAATTAAGATATTTAAAAAAAAAGTTTTTGAATAGGAGGTGTGAGCTAAGTAATTTCGAGTTTAAAAAATAACAATTATTTCCCGCTTTTAATAAAAAAAAAAAAAAAAATAGCTACGGAAGTGGAACAATTACTAAAAAAAAAAGTTAAAAACTAATAAATAAATTTAAAATAACATATAAATAGTTATAAGAAATGTAAAAATAAGTTAAAACATAAATAAAAAGCTTAAAAAAAACAACAACAAAAAAAACAGATGAATATCGGAACTAATACAGTGGCAGATGATGATGTATTATGCCATGGGAATCCAAAATAATATTTTCCGCCAATGGAATCGTTATTATATTAGGAGCTACACGCAAGCTTTTGAGTTGTCAAACGTCCAAAATCAAAGTAATTTCAATCTTTTTTTTATTTAAAAAAAACGAATATGATTAATAATTTTAATCAGTATAAGTTGCTAACTTTAATCTATACAGAAAGATCTGAAGTCCTGGATTACATCAACGCGAAGTAGACGCCGCTAAGAAGTAATGATCACCCGGACTCAGAATAGGACACATGTCTTCCTCATAACAGACCCATCCAAAATGTTCGAAATTTCATTGAATAATGCAATTATTACAAAATAACTCTGAACCAGTTAGGAATACCAAATTTGTTGGCCATCCCTAACCAATGGCGTTGAGAAACGATGAATCCGTAATCAAAAGAGTAACTAAATTCATCCACAAATCTCACTTAATTATCAGCCTTCAATTATTATAACAATTTACTTATCTTACCTTATTTTCAAAATTAGAATAGCCGCTTATCTACTTTTAATTTTCCTTTCACTACTACCGTTGCGACCTACTATTAAACAAATTAAATTCACTTAGTGGAATAATAATTAGTTGGCATGCAGAAATGATGACTCTCTGGAACAACTATACCTTACCAAATCCAACAACAGGATGTTAAACGTCATTTCAAAATAAACAAATTGTTCCTAAGTTTGTTTTCAGAATAAAATGTGTATGGAAATATTAATTGTACTTGGGTTTTGTACATTATGCGTCCTGCTATCCGATCTAACATTTACAAGCAAAGACATAGATTTACTTACTGCTTTACATTCAAGACGAGTACTAAAATAACATTTGTCTTATAAACAATAAAATGGATTTCATAGTAATAAATAAAATATTTATAACCCCAGACTGAAACCAAGGCGGCAATTTGTTACATTTACACCAGTCCCTTTCCATATCTGGCTGTAGCTCAGTTTACTTCTGATTTACAGTCCCCAGATGGTTATGTCCCGAGGGATCTACGACCCCGTACCCCAACTAGAAAACCTCATCATTCATTTAGTATAAATTCCTTTTTAATGCCAGTTTTCTAATTTTGTATGATTGTTTATCGACTTTACTCCAACATACTTTTTATTAACATGTTAGGATCGTGGTACCCAACAAGCTGACACAATAAATAGGTTTATAAAAAAAACAAAAGAGCATATCGAGCAGAATACTAATTGTCTTTAAAATTTTGGTTTGTCGAAGTGTTGCTCCAGTCAATCCATTCAATTCATTGAACGTACTCGCAAAAAATGGTTGAAATCGGAGAGGGTGAGATTGAAAATTACTTTAATTTAGATTGTAATCATTAGCGGAAAGCATCATTTCGTCTAATTTGATTCGTCATAATAAACCGTTCAGTTGAAGTCAGCTATAATAAATTAATTTAAAATTGTATCTGGTAATCCGGTAAACGGTTCAATGGCAGTAGAAAAAGTTAATTTAATGGTTTTGAAATGTGTATTTCAATTAACTTACTAATTAAATGAAGCAAATATAGAAAATAAAGAGGACATGTCGTTGGGTCTATAGTGGCTGGTGAGAAAACCTTTAGACTATCAATCTTAAAACGGGGTTTTTTCATACTTATCTCGCCTATTTACATTATATTACGTTACTTTATATTATTATATACATTATATTACATTATATGTATGTATAATAAGAAATATATATATATAAGTTATATTTACAGACTGGGTAATATAAATCTTAATACCTAACTCCCTCTGTCAACAACTCGAGAATCTATAAATGTAGGATTACTGATAAAATAAAGCAGTCTATTATCAGCAATCGTGAGTGTGTTTTCTTGTTCCTTCTTTCCTTTTTTTTTTTGAGTTTATATCCCGCTATCACGTATCTTTATATATATATATATTTCAAAAGACCGTAATAACATTAATGAAAACATAATTATGTGAGATAGTTGACCGTGGATGACTACTAGGAGATGATGGTTGGGGGTACGGTCAAATGAAACACAAATTAGATGGAGTAGCTTATTTAATTGTGACAATGTTTCGGCTAGAGTTTCTAGCCTTCATCAGGGCTAAGAACAGAACAAGATAACAACCAATAAGTATAGAAAATGAAAAAGAAAATATTAACAGAATGACATAAAGTGAATAATTTTACAGAATAGAATTAACAAAATGAAGTGATAAGAGAATTGGAAAATAAAATTTATATATAGATAATTGAAAAAGTAGGTAAAATAACATAACTAAGGTTATTTTACCTTTTTAAGTTATTTTACCAACGTTTTCAATTGTCTATGTATAAATTTTATTTTCCAATTCTCTCATCAATTCATTTTATTAATTCCATTCTGTAAAATTATTCTCTTTATGCCATTATGTTTATATTTTATTTTTTATTTTCTATACTTATTTGTTTTTATCTTGTTCTGTTCTTAGCCCTGATGAAGGCTAGAAACTCTAGCCGAAACGTTGGCATAATTAAATAAGCTACTCCATCTTATTTGTGTTTCATTTGACCGCACCCCCAACCATCATCTCCTAGTAATGATAACATAGATGAATTAATGTGTGAGAAACTCTTGTACTAAGATAAAATTAAAAAAAAAAGCTAATAATACGGTTTTAAAAATAAATTTATTACAAAATAATGTTCTACTTGACTATAGTTAGACCTATCTGGATATACGGAATTGAGCTTTAGGGCTCCACTAATCCTTCGAATTTCTCTCGTATCGTATTGTAAAATCTTTACAATTCAAAATCTTTCGTATAATCCTCAATGCTCCTTACTTTCTCATAAATAAAATCATCCATAAAGACCTTAATGTTCCATATGTAACCGATCTAACCCGAACCAGATCCTTCCATTATAAACTTCCTAATCACCCAAATCCACTAGTCTCTAACCTTGCTTCCTCTTTTATTTCTGGTATTCCTCCGAGGCGCCTGAAAAGAAGATAGTCTCAAGACCTTCTAAGCTAGAAATATTATTAGAGTGCTACCAATAGGTGATATGCTTGTATCATACCATTATGATCTTACATTCAATTTACTTTTTATGTAAATACAGTTGTTAATAAATGTCAATAAATAAATTTTAAAAAATAATTATATAAATTGGTCCAAGAAAATAAAATTAATGTTCCTCTTCGAAAAGCAAGTTTACTGTATAAATTATATTCCGACTTATTTCATGCAAGAGATTCGGTTTATGAACGAAAGCTCAGATTTTAGAAATATGGACAACATTTTTATTTTTAAAATATGTAAAGAAATTGTATTATTTATTTTATTGGGTTATCAACAAAATAAATCGAATATAAAATTTAAAATCATTATTTATTTAATGTTTGAAATATGACAAACTTTAAAAAACTAAATTAAACATTTACTATAAATACTTTTTTTGATTATTGATCAAAAAAATTATGAATAACTTCTTGTAAGCCTAATTTAAGTACATTAGTTTCTAAAGATATCACTGAATTTCTTCACTGATACACAGATGTACATCTGTTTATCACTGAATTTCTTCACTGATACACAGATGTACATCTGTTAAATGTATATAAGCGGTATCGTAGATCTCAGTTCATTTGTTATTAATATTAATAATAATAATGTGTACCACTACGACCCATGAAGAGTCATGGGTTCAGTGATATTAAGGAAATACTGTTTTTGGATCATCAGTTATACAAGTAGCTGATTTTTTTTTTTTTCAAGATCATGCTCAACCGCCAGATTTTTCTCCAATTAAAGGTACCCACTTT
Source organism: Halyomorpha halys (assembly GCF_000696795.3). Lineage (NCBI taxonomy): Eukaryota > Metazoa > Arthropoda > Insecta > Hemiptera > Pentatomidae > Halyomorpha > Halyomorpha halys. Next base: position 85,352 of record NW_027106355.1, on the reverse strand, counting down.
ATGAGGTGGGTGGACTTCAGGAGGGCTCCAGAACCCACAGGGCTGACTCAAGGCAACAGTGTAACAAAAAATAATTATCTGCTGCAGTAAGATTCGAACCCGTATCCTTGGAGTTATTAGTACAGTGTCTTACTACTGTGCCACCGCGCTTCCTCATTGGTTGTTATTTTTAATTTGTTGATTGGAGTAGTCAGCGGGCCCAAATGATCTCAGGATTCTGGGCCCTTAAAGATGGCACTACCAGCACCTCATCTATCGCTTTTTCTCCTTTTGCAATATCCTTTTAGTGGTAATTATCATTGAAGAGCGTTAAACAGGACTCCAACTCTTCTCCAGGCTTGACGAAATCGTTTACCCCTTCTGCCTTAATGGTCGACATTCTCCAGGTGCGATCTCTCTGAGCGTTCTGATAATTTCCTACTATCAGGAACATGATATACTGTCTTCAATAAGTTCCTAGCATCTAATATTTTTGAACTGCCTTCATACAACTTCAAGTCCTCTCTGATCCTTTTGTTGCGGCTGAAGTTCCTTCTTATTTTGCCCGCAGTCTCTAGGGAAAAATCTTCGTTTCAGCAGCCTTAATTTACTCTGTCTGTTGTCCTACTTTCAGCATCATTCAAAAGTATAATGGTCGTACTGGCTTTTTTATTGGTTCACAATATTACAAATCTTCCTCTAGCTCTTCCTAGGTAAATGAAATCCTAAACTTCTTTCATACCTCCATTGTCACAATACATAGCGCTCCTTATATTATTCTATCTACTTGAACTTTTATTATATAATGGTTTTTAAACTTTTTTAGATTTTCTCAAAAACAGCTCTAAAGATTTTGATTAAAATTTGTAAATTGATGTACAATTAGGTGGTCTTTAATATTAGATTTATTTCGTCCTCATTGAAATAGTCTATTAAAATGTGAAATTTAAAAAATTATCTAAACTACGTTTGATTTTTTTTTAAAATAAATAACCAGCTCTCATTCCCTGCAATAACAAACAACGGATAAATACAAAATATCGAAGAATTTGATAAATAACTTATGGAGTAAAAAGAAAAAATAGATTCTCTATTTTTCCATGTTCGAATTGGACAAAAGCTGAAACCGCCCAATCTGTTCCAAACGCATACATATGTGAACGGTTTCGTTTTCTGCTATATTCATGGTAGAAAAAAGTTTATAATCATTATTTTACCCTAAAACACAATATTTTTTTAAAGTGATAGTTGAGTGATGCACACACCACCCCAATTTTTTGTTCACATATCTAACCACAAGATATAGAGTTTAAAAATAATTAATTCAAATAAATATTTCATAAAATAAATACTTTAATTCTTCTTTAAGATAATTTTATCATTAAAAGATGTATATTAAGCTTTGGCTGTCATATGATTTAAAATTCAATATAATAAAAATTATTTTCCATTTTTGTATTATATATGGACTTATTATTGTTTTATTATATATCGTCTACTATGCTACTACTATATAGTTGATATAATATTTATTACTTTTAAACTTGTTCCAGCTATCTACAGGCTGATGTTGAGCGACAAGAAGTACGGCCTTTCGATAAACCTGATGGCTACGAGAGTCATGCCTTCACTACTGCCGCAGACCGTCAACCCGTCTCTCAACTTGGAACAATTCACTATGCTACTAGAAGTCCTCCAAGACATGCTTGATCACATAGACAGGTAAAATTCATTATTAACTAGACAAAAATCTAAAATAAATAAACCTATAATGATGAGAAGAAAGTTTACCCTGGATAATTTTGATGAGGAGAAGATGGTTGGCGGTTGCGGTCAGAATATAACACAAATAAGTTGACATAAATAATTTAATAGTACTATTAAATAAGTATAAGTATAAGTATTTAGTAATAGCACTATTAAATAAGTTATTCCAACTTATTTTGTTATATTCTCACAGCATGCCAAACATTTTCTCCTCATAAACCTATAATATAGGAAATGACACACAACAAAAATAAAAACGTATTGACCTAGATAA
>NW_027106355.1:80840-82995 GCF_000696795.3 Halyomorpha halys | reverse complement strand
GTTTTTTGGATAGTTCCATTACATAAAACGTGGCGAATTTTCATCTAATCCAGTGCAGATTGCTCAGTGCATTCCTATATCTTGATTTATTCCTTTATTCTACTACTAGAGCCAGGAAGAAAAAAAGGCAGTTATTTCATCCCAAGTTTCGATTACTTTAATGAAAACTATGTATAATTACTAGTCAAAATTGATGAGTCTGCCAAGTATAGGTAGGATTAATAAAAAATGGCGGCTGTTTCAAAACATAGAAAAAACATTAATTTTTCATTCGGAGCTCTATATCATAAAAAATACCAACAACACTAGAAAACCTAAGAGTACATTATTTAAAGAAAAGTAAATTTGATAAAATGTAAGCCCTAATAGAGCTATTTACGTTCAATAGTTCTCAAGATATATCCTTTTAAAAAGCAACATTTCATAAAAATGTTGTATGGAACGTACTGAAAGATCAGTAGTTAATGAATTTATTTTGAAAAATATGTATCTCAGCAACTATTTGATGTACAGATGTCTATTAACACTCAAATTAATCGGACAAATTTTCATTTGCCAAATTTATATTCATATGTGAATATTGTAATATAAGTGTCATAAACTACTTTATAATAAATTAAATTTCCTTTATTTTTAGTTTTGGCAGACATATGTGCGTTTTATGGGTCTAGAGATATATTTTTTCTAAAACCAAACATTTTATACGAACAACTAGAAATTAACATTTTGTGATTTTGTTATAATAAAACCTATAAACCAAGCACTTCATTTTTTCTTCATATAGTTCATTGAAGAAAATTTACCGAATAATTCTTTCCAATATTACCTGAGGTGTAAAACATATCATTGCGGTAACATTCGTTACTTTTTTAATGGATAACAAAATCCTATGAGGTTGGGGAATCACGCTCTCGTAAAAGGTTGTTGAAGTTGTTTATAGATTATTCCAGTTCTCAGTCCTCTGGTTGCCACACACTTTTCTTTATTTTTAGGATGGTCATTTTCGTTGAACGTGTTTCTGAAAAATTCTCTGTATACTCTTGGATCTTCTTGTCCTACGTGACTAGTTTTATATTTTTCTACGGAACTCTCCTTAATGCATCTGACCTATGCGAACCTAAAGTGCGCAGTATTGTAAAACTTCCTTCAGTAATTTATGTCAAGATATAAAGCTGAAGATTTTGAATTCCCTGATTTTTTGGAACTACCGGTCCGATAAGAAAAATTATTTTTTCGTTAAGTAAACAGTATATTGAGGAAGGCTTTAATCATTATAATATTAGGGTAAGTACCATGGTACCCATATAATAAAGTACTTGCATACTTATCTCTGACAACTTACCTTTGAAAGCTATCTTAAGGGATCATAAATTAAATATAGCATTTAACCATTAAAACACGCTCTAATCTGGAAATTAAATTTTAATATCCTCATACATACTTTGTACATTAATAGACCATAAATAACAGGTTAGTACCTGAAGATCAATCCCATGAACTTACGCCGTCTAAAATTGCCGTTACTACATGACAATTAAATTTACCAATCTTCATTTTTGTTTGCCCTATTTAATATTTAGGGCATCATAATAATACCAGTTTATATTTGGAAGAACTCTCACATTAGATACGTTTCCTTTTTCCCTTTATTCATTTTAAAAATAATCTATATTATGTCCATTTCTATAAACAATATATTATTATCAAGAATGTTTATTCAACACACACAATTGGTAAAGCTCCTTACTTTATATTAACTTAAGTAACTGTTTACGTAAAGATTACTTCACCTGTACATTTAAAGTTATTACACATCTATCCATAAATTCAATAAATTGATACTTCATAGCTAAGCCGTACACGAACGGATTTCCTAATCGGGATATGAATGTTTGGTTGGAACCCGCGGGCTATGATAATTTGAAACTTGAAAATTGGAAATCCGTTGTGCCGTTCGCTCCAAAACACGTTACATATTCAGAAATGGACAGACTCAACATATCAAGAAAAACACTTTTTCTATATTTTGATCTGAAATTGTTCTTGGAGTGTCAGTGTTATTTGAGCAATAAAACCTATAAATTGGTTGTTGGGAATAGATTTCAATATCTAAATGTTTTTCTGAATCGCTATAGATTCCGGTTCTGCCCCTTTG